>NC_046154.1:184375100-184553619 GCF_011064425.1 Rattus rattus | reverse complement strand
GAAACCACAAGATGTTTTTCAATTTTTCTTGTAGCCATCTATTCATCGATAAACTATACTAAGTAATATTCCATAGCAGGGATAAGCCTGATTTCTTTAAATATTTACTTCATCAAGAATGATTTTGCTGCTTTCCAATCTTGCAAGTCTGAGGAAAGCCACAATAAACATGAATGCATAAGGAGATCGTGCAAATATAAACTTTGCACAATTTGGAAAATACAGGAATAGAACTGCTGAGTCATGATGGTCTTAGAGTTTTATTGCTGTGAAAAGATAACACATTTTACTCCTTAGCCCCCACAGGCTTGTTCAAATACATGAGTCTATGAGGGTCATACCTAGCTATGGAAAAGGCAAAGGACATTTAGTTCAACTTTAAAAGTCCCTATCATCTATAGAAGTCTCAACAATATTAAAAGTCAATCTCTTCTGAGATTCTTGTAAGCTCTCAACTGTAACCCTCTGTAAAACCAGAATAAAAAAGCAGATTACATCCTTCTACCATCATATTTTATACATGCACACATATATACATATATATACATATATACATATATATATTTATGGCATCACAGTGAGGAAATACTTGAATGAAATAAGACTTAAAAACCAGCTGGGCAATCTCCAAATGCTACACCTCCATGCCTAATGTCTACACTTTTCAACTTTGTTAACTGCAACACAATTCTTTCTCTTGAGCTGGTTCCATTAGCAGCTTTCCTTGGAAGGTATCCCATGGCTCTGACATCTCTAACATCCAAAGCAACCTCAACTTTAAAGTTTCTTGTTCCAATGTCTAGGATCCACACGTGATCTTCTGGACTCCTCCAAAGGGCTTGGGTCGCCAACTCTGCCCTCTGTAGCACTCTAGGCACTCTAGGCACTGGCCAACTTTTACTCCTGCTGCTGCTGCTACTTTTGGTAATCATCCCATAGAACCAGCATCTCCTATATGCTGAGGTCTCCCAATGCAAGTAAGCTGCACTTTCATCAATAGCCTCTCATACGCTCTCTTAGTGGTGCTAAACCTCAAAATCTTTACATGATCCCTTTAGTCCTGGGACTTCAACTGCCACAGAGTGGCATTTCCTAGCCTCTCACAGTACCTCTCAGCTGCATTCCATGGCTCCTTCATGTATTCAAAACCTGTGCCACCTGGGTGATTCTTACACATTATCAAGTCTGGCTGCCAGCAAGATCTGTTTCTGGAACACAGCTTCTTTGAGTTCTCAGAAAACACCTCCCAGAAGATTTCACCTCAGGAATGCTATTTTGTTGTTAATCATCATTACTTTCTTAGCTCCAGCTAACCAGCATCAATTGTTTTCAGTAAACTTTTCTATTCTTAACTCGAAAGCCAGAGCCACATGCCTGAAGATACCAAGTTCTGCAGCTTTCTGGAATGAGAACATGACTCCCTTACTCCTTTTAATTATATCTTCATCAGCTTTCTGTGTTTAATACTTTGCTTTGCTACCTAAGCTTGGCTATCATGGAACTTGCTTTGTACCAGACTGGCCCTGAACTCAGAGATCTGCTTGCCTCTGTCTCCCGGGATTAAAGGCATGTATCACTATGCCCAGACTTAAGCTGTTCTTTGATTCCTTTATGCAAGAACTTTATAAATTCCAGATTGTATTTCATTCCAGATATACTTAAGGTGACAACCAAGTCAAGCCATCACAATCCATCCACTGTCAACTTGACACAAAATTATATCACCTTATGCTCAAATGAAACAATAACCAGGTCACAATAATGCCTAACATGATATAATTATCCCTCATTCAACAATAAGCTTAGCTGGGTGGGATCTTGCCCCAAGGCCACCACTCCCTTAATTCCATTTAATATACTTGACCACAGGATTTAGATCCATTCTACTTCCTGCTTCCTGGTCCCTCTTTAATATTTGAATTATAATTTTTATCTTTCCTTTCTCAGTTTGCTAATCTTGATCAAAAGATTTTTTATAAGAATGAATCACAGGATAGAGTCTATGTTAGTCTTTTTTTTTTTTTTTTTGAGTCTCCCTTGTCGATACAATTAATTGGAATCTCTTCACCTTAGCCTCAGTCAGAATCTTCAGACAAGAGCAAAAGCCAGCTTCATTTTTCACCAGCTATCACAAGAACATTATCAAGACACATACTAAAATTCTTCTCCTCTGAAACCTTTGGGCCATAACCCCAGAGTTCAAATCATGCTCAGCACCACTGTCCTCCATGTTTCTACTAGTATAGCCCATAAGCCCCACATAAAACATTCTGTTTTCCAAAGTCCAAAAATCCACATTCCACCAATCAAAATGATGGTGAGGTATAACCCAGCAATATTCTAGTCCCTGGTACCAATTTCTGTCTTGGTTACAGTCTTATTGCTGTGAAGAGATACCATGGCCAAAGTAGCTCTTATACATGAAAACAATTTAACGGGGGCTGACTTACAGTTATAGAGCTTGACTCTACTATCATTTAGTCAGGAAACATAAAGGCATTCATATAGACACAGTGTTGAATGAACAGAGGCTTCGACATCTTGATATGAAGGCAGCCAGGGGGAGACTGTCTTCTGTAGTCAGTCAAGAAGAGGGGGGTATCTTCTACATTGGGCAGAGCTTGAACATAGGAGCTCAAAGCTCACATCCACAGTGATGCACTTCCTCCAACAGGGCCACAACTACTCCAACAAATCTACATGTCCTAATATTGTCACTTACCATTATCCAACTGTATTTTAACAAGCATGGTCATACAGAACAAATTTTTATATTTCTTGGATTTTGGAAATGCATTCCAACATGGCTTTTTCAGAAGAAATGAATAACTGTTGTTCTACATTCAGAATCACATTGCTTCTTTCTTTCTTTCTTTCTTTCTTTCTTTCTTTCTTTCTTTCTTCCTTTCTTTCTCTCTCTCTCTCTCTTTCTCTGTATGTGTATGTAATTTGATACTTTTATTCATAACCTTTTGGTTTTATACTTTTTTATACTTTTTTATTGGATATTTTTATTTACATTTCTTTTTCTTTAATAGATATTTTTAATTACATTTCAAATGTTATTCCTTTTCCCAGTTTCGCGGACATAAGCAACCTATCCCATCCCCCTCCCCTTCTTCTATGAAGATGTTCCCCTCCCCAACCACCCACTCTTCCTGACCCCCAGACATTCCTCTACAATGGGGGTTCCAGCCTTGGCAGGACCAATGGCTTCTCCTTCCATTAGTGCACAACAAGGCCATCCTCTGCTACTTATGCAGCTGGAGCTCTGGGTCTGTCCATGTGTAGTCTTTGCGTAGTGGTTTAGCCCCTTGGAGCTCTGGTTAGTTAGCATCGTTGTTCTTATGGAATTGCAAGCCCTTTCAACTCTTTCAATCCTTTCTCTGATTCCTCCAACAGGGTTCCTGTTCCCAGTTCAATGGTGTGCTTCTAGCATTCGCCTCTGTATTTGACATGCTCTGGCTGGGCCTCTCAGAAGGCAGCTATATCCAGCTCTGGTCAGCATGCACTTCTTAGCTTCATCAATCTTATCTAGTTTTGGTGGCTGTATATTTGCGGGCTGTATACCCATGTGGGCAGGCTCTGAATGCCTGTTCCTTCAGTCTCTGCTCCAAAATTTGGCTCCATATCTCCTCCTATGAATATCTTTGCTCCACCTTTTAAGAAGGAGTAAAGCATCCACATAACCTTCTTCTTGAGCTTCATGTGGTCTGTGGATTGTAACTTGGGTAATTCCAGCTTTTGGGATAATATCCACTTATCAGTGATTGCATACCACATGTGTTTTACTGTGATTGGGTTACCTCATTCAGGATATTTTCTAGTTCCATCCCTTTACCTATGAATTTCATGAAGTCATTGTTTTTGATAGCTGAGTAGTACTCCACTGTGTAGATATACCAGATTTTCTGTATCCATTCCTCTGTTGAAGGGCATCTGGGTTCTTTCCAGTTTCTGGCTATTATAAATAAGGCTGCTATAAACATAGTGGAGCATGTGTCTTTGTTGTATGTTGGAGCATCTTTTGGGTATATGCCCAGGAGAGGTATAGCTAGGTCCTCAGGTAATACAATGTCCAATTTTCTGAGAAAACTCCAGACTGATTTCCAAAGTGGTTGTACCAGTTTGTAATCCCACTGAGAGTGGAGGAGTGCATGTCTTTTTCCACATCCTCACCAGCATCTGCTGTTGCCTGAGTTTTTTTATCTTAGCCATTCTGACTGGTGTGAGGTGGAATCTCAGGCTTGTTTTGATTTGCATTTCCCTGATGACTAACTATGTTGAACATTTATTTAGGTACTTTTCAGCCACTTGATATTCCTCAGTAGAGAATTCTTTGTTTAGCTCTGAACCCCATTTTAAATAGGGTTATTTGGCTCTCTGGAGTCTAACTTCTTGAGTTCTTTGTACATTTTGGATATTAGACCCTCTATCAAATGTAAAATTGGGAAAGATCTTTTTCCAATCTGTTGGTTGCTGTTTTGTCCTAATGACAGTGTCCTTTGCCTTACAGAAGCCTTATAGTTTTGTGAAGTCCCGTTTGTTGATTCTTGATCTTAGAGCATAAGCCATTGGTGTTTTCTTTAGGAAATGTCCCCAGTGCCCATGTGATCAAGTGTCTTTCCCATGTTCTCATCTATTAATTTGAGTGTATCTGGTTTGATGTGGAGGCCCTTGATCTACTTGGACTTAAGCTTTGTAGACAACAATAAGAATCGATCAATTTGCATTCTTCTACATGCTGACTTCCAGTTGAACCATTTGTTGAAAATGCTATCTTTTTTCCATTGGATGGTTTTAGTTCCTTTGACAAAGATCAAATGCCCATAGGTGTGTTGGTTCATTTCTGGGTCTTCCATTCTATTCCACTGATCTACCTTTGTCCCAATAACATGCAGTTTTTACCACTATTGCTCTGTAGTAGAGCTTGAGGCCGGGCATGGTGATTCCCCCAGAAGTTCTTTCATTGTTTAGAATAGTTTTTGCTATCCTGGGTTTTTTTGTTATCCCAAATGAATTTGCAAATCACTCTTTCTACCTGTATGAAGAATTGAGTTGGAATTTTGATGGGGATAGCATTGAGTCTGTAAATTGCCTTGGGTAAAATGGCCATTTTTACTATATTAATTCTGCCAATCCATGAGCACAGGAGATCTTTCTATCAGACCTTCATATAAGACCTCGTACCATACTGTTCAAACTATTCCACAAAATAGACACAGAGTACTACCCAATTCTTTCTATGAAGACACAATTATGCTTATACCTAAACCACACAAATACCCAAGAAAGAAAGAGAATTTTAGACCAATTTCCCTTATGAATGTCGATGCACAAATACTCAATAAAATTCTTGCAAACAGAATCCAAGAACACATCAAAACAATCATCCATCATGATCAAGTATGCTTCATCCCAGGGCTACAGGGACAGTTCAATATTAGGAAATCCACCAATGTAATCCACTACATAAACAAACTCAAAGAAAAAGACCACATGATCATTTCATTAGATGCTGAGAAATCATTTGACAAAATTCAATACCCCTTCACGATAAAAGTCCTGGAAAAATCAGGAATTCAAGGCCCATACATAAACATAGTAAAAGTAATATACAGCAAACCAGTAGACAACATTAAACTAAATGGAGAGAATCTTAAACAATCCTACTAAAATCAGGAACTAGACAAGGCTGCCCACTCTCTCCCTACTTATTCAATATAGTAATTGCAGTCCTAGCCAGAGCAATCAGACAACAAAAGGAGGTCAAAGGGATACAAATTGAAAAGGAAGTAGTCAAAATATCACTATTTGCAGATGATATGAGAGTATACTTAAGTGACCACAAAATTCTACCAGAGAACTGCTAAACTTGATAAACAACTTCAGCAAAGTGGCTGGGTATAAAATTAACTCAAATCAGAAGCCTTCCTCTACTCAAAGGATAAACAAGCTGAGAAAGAATTTATGGAAATGACACCCTTCACAATGATCCCAAATAACATAAAATTCCTTGGTGTAACTCTAACCAAGCAAGTGAAAACAATCAAACAATCTGTATGACAAGAAGTACAAGTCTCTGAAGAAAGAAATTGAAGAAGATCATATTGTTGTTTTCTATGTTTGGTTTTTATACATGGGTAGTGATATAAATTAGTTTTGTTAACTCCAGTGTTGATAATATCTCTTAAGATTCTAAATTAGTTGACACTGCCAATCTCTTATAGCTATGACATGTATTTTTCTCTGTAAACATAGGGAAATCCTTTATCTTACTGACATTTTTAATTTCAAGTTCAAGACCAAAGTAAGCAAGGGTAGAGAGGGTAAATATGGGTGTTCTTCTAATTTCTTTTTCTTTTCCTACTGCAAAATGTTCACTGGGTATAAAATCTATTTTACCCTTAGACTTTATCTCACAACACAATTCACCAAATACTTTGCTATAGTTTAATATAGATTATCATTTCATGATATAGATCTATTTCTAGCCAATGGCTAAGTGAATATCATACTCATATGACTGTGTGTGTGTGTGTGTGTGTGTGTGTGTGTGTGTGTGTGTGTGTTCTGGAAGCTTTATACTAGTTTTCTAATTTCTGAATTTATTAAAAACTGGCATATTTTATAACGTTCAAAATCCTAGCTATTTTTCACTCTGCCTCATGTGTATCTTGGGTCAATATGACTTTTTGTCCACTCCTTGGGCTTTAGTCTCTAGAAAGTCTACCTCTTGAAATGCGACTTGCCACAAGAGGCAGGAAAGAAAAGGATGAATGAGACATCAGTCCTCAAGGACTTTGACTTCTCAAGGGATCCTAGTCTTATAAACTGTTGTTCTGAGTCACTGTTTATTCATCACAGACCTGTGTCTATCTTCAACAATGACAACAGACACAGTCTTGACTATGACCAGGAAATGATAACCAGAGTGTTATTACACAGCTTTCATCACACTCACAAGAATTATCTAGTCTTAAGGAAACAAATCATCCCCGAAATCCTGTTAAATGCTATTTTTTAATTAAAGTTTCTTTATTTTAACACTTTTCTCTAAGAAAGACCAAAGTATCCCTAAAAGACATCTAATAAAAAGCTATGTTAAGCAGAATTGCTTAGGCACTAATTACTTAGATCAGGGCTAATTAAAGTGAAATGCCTACACTTTCAAAAACTAACTTCATTGTGTACTAAAGTTTCCATGATCTTTGTAATCTTAAACAAAAGACAAAAGACATTTATATTTTTATTTTGCTTTGCATAAAGGGACTGGCAAAAAGGAGAAAGATTGAGCTAATGGACTCCTTTTGAAATCCTAGGAGACAAAAAAACAAGGCAATATTAAAATGTTTAGAATCAAAGCAAATTACACATATAATGATCAAGTCCATTGTAGTAGATTAGCCTTCAGGTCTCAGAAGAGAGGAATAGAATTATTGTTTGCCCACATTAGGAAAGAAAGAAGCTGGAATTAAGAAAAATAAAAACAATATTTTTAAAGCAAGTATTGTAAGTTCTCCAAAACTCACAATATTTTGATCAAGCCAAGAACACAGTTTAATAGCAATGAAGAGAAAGAGCTCTGTTTGGGAGCTTAAGACACATGCTTTAATAGTCAACCTTAGTCTGAAAGTTGAGCCAGTTTGATTGATAATAACGTATTTTAATAATTTCAGTTGCTCCAAAATAAGAAATCTTCATGAACACTTTTCAATTAATTCACATAGAAATGAACAATTGAAGTAAATATTTAAACATATTTCAAGTAATTAATATTATTTATTCATGAGGAGATCATTCTAAGAGTTGGAAAGAATATCAGTAGTAGCAACTGGACCTCTCTTATGAGTGATTTCAGTCCTTAGAGAAAATATATCTCTGAGGTCAAGAGTAGATGTAAAATTCTCTGGAATTCTTCATCAATATTTCCATAAACTTATAACCACTGCAGAAAAACAAACTCCATCTGAAATACTCTATTCTTTCCAGGTTATGAAGTTGCTATGGGACATATGAATTGGTAGTGTGCCTTTCCCTACATTAAATAAATATTTCAATAGAAAACAAAACGCTTCTTTTCTTTAAAACTTATCTTTCTTCTCTGGATCTTTCTCTCCATTTGTGCAAAGAATTTATATGTTAATGAATTCCTCCACCTAGTCTCGTAGTCTCAAGTATTGCACAGTTTCTGTAATTTGTGTCATATTATGCTAGTCACTGAGGATACAATAATTCCAGAGAACATGTTGAGGAAACAGAAAAATTAACTTTGGAATGGGGTTTGAGTATGAATATCAGTATTAAGGTTAAGTGAAATCCAAGAAAAATATTTACCACTACAAATGAAATTGCCATCAGTCCTTCACATCCTAGAAAGGAGTAGTTCTCAGCTGTCCCACTGCTATGGCCCTTTAATACAGTTCCTCAGGTTTTAGAAACCCCCAACTACAAATGATTTTTGTTGTTACTTCATAACTATAACTTTACTACCTTTGTGCATCATTATGTAAATAACTGTTTTTCAATGATGTTAGGTGATCGTGAGAAAGGGTCATTAGGCCCCTGAAGAGATCATTATCCACAGGTTGAGAATCATTGCTGTAAAGAAGTTAAGATTTGCACTGTATCTTATTCATAGTGATTGGATAGAGATATTGATTTGCAGTGTTATTTGTCAGGATGTCATCCTCCATGACAAGTGTTATTCCCAAACTGGGCAATAAAGCTTTTATTTGGGAAAGAAGTAACAAGAAGTAAATGGAGTCATATAAATAAAAGCACATAGCCTTAGCTTTCTTGTTAATATTGTCTAGCCCTAATATTTCTAGGACAGAACAGGAAGGTTGTAGAAGGACAACCGCTGACCTGGAAGTCATGGCCAGTGTTGTGTCTCGATGTCACCTCCACTCTAGTTTCTAAACCAAATGGACAATCAAATAATCAAATTATCAAATTATCAAATAATGCCAGATTGTGTAGTACAAAGGTTGGATTCAGACCCATTAGGTAGACTCCTGGAAACTTAATAGGAGGCTAGACAAGTGCAGAACTATTTTGATTGATTGCATTAGAAAATAACCACGCTATTTTGGCATCAAATTTGTAAGCACCCCCTTTTCTTCTTGCTTGGCACATTACAAAGGAAAAGGATTTAGTACAAATACTGATGGTTTCCATCTTTGAAGTTGAGGAACTGAAAAACATTCTGCCCGAAAAACTCATTTTATTTGCATAAGGAAGCAAGTTCATGTGACGAGGACAGGTAGGTCATACATTCAGACATATGCAAATCAATAAGATCTTAGAGATAAATAGAAAGTAAAATTATCCCTACCTTCCTTGCAACTAACTCCTCAGAAACTAACTCCTGCTGCTTAGACCTTTTAAATGGCTCTACTTCCTGACAGGTCTGTGGTTCTAGCCTTGTATAATGTGCTCATTCACATTGAGAAAGCCTTCAGGGCATTGTTTCAATCTCTTTCCATTCTAAAATGCAGTTTCTTAGAAATGAGTATCTAATGGGACTTGTTTGGCTCAATTAGGACCACCTGAAACAGTTGGCTGTCACCAGAAGTCAGCATCACAACACACAGATGGCCAGTTGTAAGGAAAAGGGCTATTTATAGGAAGGAAGAAATTGTTATAAATAAGAAAGCCAAGCTAAATATTTCTGAGTCAAACAGCCTTCTTCTTGCCTTCTTGCTCTTGGCAACTTTCATTTCCAGGTGCCTCCTCCTTTTATTCTGTCATTTATCCAGATTCTTTGCAAAGTCTTTTACATACTCCTCGACCACCCTCTAGGAATTTTCCTTCTTCCCCAAGAATACAGTCCATGAATATCTGATGATGATGACTCTCATAGTGAGAGATGACTTTTGTATCTCTTATCTCCAAGCCCGAGGCTTGACAAATGCCAGAGAGCTTGGGGACAGGAAAAAAAGAAAAAAGAAAACTCTTGATGGTGTCTGAAGTGGCAAATCGCTGGATGCAGGTGGCCTGAAACAGATCTGCTCTGGGAGGCTCCCTAATAAGAATTCTTGTATTTCGGCCAGATTAAGCTGGTTTTTATTAAAGTTTTTGTTCTGAGGGCTGTTTGATATTACTCTACAAGCAATTTTCAGTCTTCTCCAATCCTCACACTATCACCCTCTTTCCTCAACCCCCACCACAACACACACACTGAAAACTGAACTCAAGGTGTTAGCATTTGACAATTAACAGTTTACCTGAGTGCGTAGAGATCAGAATTAACCTCAACATAGGCATTTGATTTCTGGACAGAAACTCCGGATGTCAGCACGATGGATTGTGAAACAAATCAAATAGAATGAGCTCAAGCTCTACCTATGTTAATAACAAAATTATGTGGAAACAGTCTTAACCTGTTTTTACCTTTTTATAACCTTAAAAAATTAATATCTGCTACTTACATTGTTACTTCTAAATCTCATTAGTAAGAGCTTTTGTTGTGGAGTGCCCAGAGAACACCACTCTTACATGGGTTCAAACCAATGGAAAGTCATTATGAAGCTGATTAGCAATTATACTGGGTATTTGGGACCCATGTTCAGTCTCAAGACTCTCTGGGAGTAAGCTTTTAGGCACACGAACATGCACAAAAGTCACACATCCTGGCATTCTGTGTTGACATACTTCAGTAAGTTATATTAACTAACCAAGGGTGAATGACCTACAGGACTTTCCCAGAACTAGACAAGGTCTTGGTTCTCATTTGAGCAAGTGTTGCTGCTTGTGTGCTGGATTGTGAGGTCCGAATGGTACTGGCATCATGGCATCAGCTGTACTAAGGTTTAGGCTCTAGACTCTTACTCTTTGACACGGTTTGAAATTTAGAAACTGATCTCTGAAAATGTTATCACTGAAGAGATAGATTTTTAGTACCAAGAAAGGCCATTTAAATAATGTTAATTGGGGCCCTAGGTGGGAACCCATGGATCCCTCTGATAAATGGAAATAAAAGAGATTTTTGTGGGTGGACCAGGGGAAGGTGGGTATGGGAACAGGAGGGATCAGGAAGGTGATGGAGAAATGGAGGGAGAAAGTATGGGTAGAAACAACCATGGTGGGGGGATGAAGAAATCTAGTGTACTGAAAACTTTCTGAAATCTATGAGATGACTCTAGTGAGGACTCCTAGAGATGGAGTCTGAAGTGGCCATCTACTGTAACCAGGCAAGACTTCCAGTGGTAAGACTGAGACACCAATTCAGCCACAGAACCTTCAGCCTACAACCTGTTCTACCTGTAAGATGTGCTGAGGTAATGATGGCTCAGAATTTGTGTGAGTGGCCTTCCAATGACTGGACTACATTGAGTACCACATCAAGAGAGAGAGTCCATGCTTGACACTGCCTGGATGTCCAAGAACTAACTCTGCTATCTTCAAGCCTCTGCCCACAAAATCAACTAAGCACGGCTCATAGGGGCTTACAGAGGTTGAAGAGGCAATCATAGAGTGCTTGTGGATCTGTGCTATGTCCTCTTCATGTTCATTATGGTTGGGTAGCTTGGGATGTTTTTGAGCGGGAGGACTCACAACAGTGGGAATAGGAATATCTCTAACTGATTTCCTCTTCTTGGGACATGTTTCTTCCTACTAGGTTGCCTTGTCTAGCCATTTTATGAAGGTTTATGCCTAGTCTTATTACATCTTGTTATGCAAGGTTCCCTTAATATGCCTGGAGGCTTGCTCTTCTCTGAAAGGCAATAAAGGAGCTATGGGTCTGGGGGAGAGAGGGAGTTGAGGAGGAAGCAGGAGGAGTGGAGGAAGGAGAAACTGGGGTAGGGATGTTTGTATAAGAGAAAAAGTGATTAAATAAAATATATAAATAAATGATATTAAATGAACATGACCTTTAAAGAAATGCATGTCTAAGTACTTACACATGGGCCATGTTCATCTTGACAGACATTGTCTATCAGTATTCTTGTTTCTATAGACCAATTGTTTGTAATAATGCTTTGCAGGTTCTTTTCAAGTTGACATCCATACCTAAACAAATGGCACGATTCATAGATAATATGACACCTTGATATATACACGAATGATGTAATTTAAAGAAAAAATAACAGACAGTGAGTTTTCAATACTATCTAGACATATTTGTATCTTGAGTGCACAAGTATTGATCAAACTCAAAATGAGATATTAGAGTATTCATAAAGATGCTTTCCTTGTATTTTGATTTATAACAAAGATGGTATACAACTTAATAATATGTTGCCATCAGATCCAGAAAAGTGTTTTAGAATATGCATCAGCAATTCCTAGGGCAAAATTTAATTTAAATACAAATTATATATAGATAATATTTTTCTCTTTTAATATAGATCTTTCTTCCTTCACCTTGTCTGCTGCTAGCATTTGTCAAGTTCTCAAGAGGACATTCCATCATGTAATTCACCATATCCCAAGCAAGATTTTGTACATATTAAATAAAAAGAAGACATTATAAAATTTGATTAGATGATTGTTATACAAACGGATACAAATCTTTTCAAAATCAATTTAGTTGAATTAAAAAGAACCTTCAATGTTCTTTGAATATACAGATAACATTAAAACAACTGCTTAAAAATCAGTCACCAATGGGGTTGGAAAGATGGCTCCGGAGTTACAGTTGTTTACTGCTATTGCAAAAGATTTTTGTTCACTTCCCAGACCTAGATCCAGGGGATCTGACATCATCTTCTAGATCCTGACAGAAGCAACACTCATTTGCAAAATACACACACACACACACACACACACACACACACACACACACACACACACAAAATTAAAGAATAATAATGTTAAATCATTAAAACTAACAAAAATGCAACAGAACATGTTATACCAGATGGGCAATTTTAGCATGACAATTACGTGAGTGGAGTATAGCATATTAAGTATTTTGCCATGGTTTAGTGGTTGCTGTTTTGTAAAATTGTTATTATTTGATAGTGTATGACCTTGAGCTTGCTCTCTTGTTTCCCAGATATCCTGTTACTCATCTGACTACAGAGAGCATTAGATTTTACCAAGCAGACCCTTCCTGTTCTTAAGGTGCATTTTCAGTGTGCCAATGATGATTTAGTTTCATTAGAAGAGAAATATATATATTATATATATATATATATTATATATATATATATGTATATATATATTTTTTTTTTCACCAAAAACAAATGCAACATTACAGTGAAAAGCAAAGGGGCAAGGGTTTCTACAGAAAGCACATTCACCCTTTAGATTATCAAATGTTTCTATAAAAAGATATATTCAATTTATTTTTAAGAAATAATATATTTTAATTATTCACAGATTATATTTTGTCACTTTCTACTGTATTGTCTTAAGTAAATCATATGTTTTATGCCAATTTTACCCTAAAGAGTTAAGAAATTATAAAATTGAGATGTAGTTCAAAAGTATACAAAGGCAGTAGGTGACCTAAAATTGTTTAGAATGCATTTGTGTTCCATTTTAAGAAACATAGTAAGCCAGAGAAGAGTAACTAATGGCTTGCCTGGGGACACTTTAACTTATGCACCAATGGCACTTAGAAAATTCACATGACATTTGGTATAGTTATTATTTTTTCTATTTCTATCCAAAAGCAAACATAGCAGGATCCACTTAAAACTTAGCACTGTCAAATCAATGCTGAATTTCTCTTTACTCCTGAAGGCCATTATACTAACACAAAATTATCATTGTTATGGGAGAAACTGGGACTGATTCTGGGCTCAAAGATGCCCAGATAATTTTGTCACTGCCAAACAAATCATTTAGCATTTTACAAGCATAGCCTCATTTGGATGGACCCTGTCTTTTGAGACTCTTCAGGAATAAAACATAAGCCACCTGCTCGATCAACAAAAGCAATCAGAGAGACGTGAAGTCAAGCTTCACTGCAAATAAAGGTTAGGAGGATATCATCTGGGAAGGAAGTAACACCAAGCTCTCTCTTGAGAATTATTTTGCGAACAAAGGAAGGCAATTTAGCCCTTTTAGAGGAAGAACTCCCTAATAAAGCTTTAATAGTGGAAGAAATGAATGTCTTCAGGCTTAAGTGAGGTACTCTATCAAAGTCCTGGCAGGGGATGTTAAAACTATCATGCTTTCAACACTTATATCCCTACTCAACTCACATGATAATTACAAAGCATCTTTCTCATGTCAGGCACTCTGAGAAATGGAAAAAAAACAAAACAAAACAACCCTGCTCTGTAGGTTAAAAATTGTGAAAAATGTTACACAGAATATGCTTAGGGAATGAAGAGTAGAAGTTGACCTATTGCAGAAGCATCTAGGACAAGTTTCAGAAAAGAAGATTAGTAAACAGTCTTAGCAGATTAAATCTTCTTCTGAGGAAAAAGGGCTTTCATTAAAGTGAGATAAATCCAGAAAGACATTAGAAAAAAACAGAGTGTATATATAAGGCAAGAAAGAGAGCTCAAGTTACAGAGGCAACGTTAGATTTTTCAAAGCAATATAGATTAGGCTGGTCTCTCTCAGAAGCCCCTGGAGAAATATATAGCAGACAATAAGATTTATATTTTCCAAGATTTTCTTTTCATCCAAGCTTAACATTCAATTAATACACTCAACAAAATTTTATTGCACATCTGCTGTGAGCAATGTACTGCATTATGAAATGAGAATATAACAGTAACTACTAAATTTTGGGTCATTATTTTCAGGAAGATTACAGTTTTTTTAAGGGCATAGCAGCTACTCATTGGGAGACTGTTTAACCATAATGAGAATGTTAAATTCAGAATGCTCTCTCCTGAGTGGTTGAACAAGTTTTCAATCCCACCAACAATGGAGTAGTGTTCCTCTTTCTCCACATCCTTGCCAACATGTGTTATTGCCTGGGTTTTGATCTTAATCATTCTCACTGGTGTAAAGTGGAATCATTTCCCAGATGACTAAGGACTTTGAACATTTCTTTAAGTGCTTATCCACCATTCTAGATTCCGTTGTTGGGAATACTGTTTAGTTCTATACCCCATTTTTGACCTACCTGGAAATAGACCTACCTGAAGACCCACCTATACCATTCTTGGGCATATACCCATAAGAAGCCTGACCACAGGGGCAAATGCTCCACTATGTTCAAAGAGGCTTTATTTGTGATAGCCAGAAGCTGAAAGCAATCCAGATGTCCCACAATGGAAGAATAGATACAGAAAATGTGGTTATTTACACAATGGAATACTATTTGGCTATTAAGAACGAGGACAACATGAGTTTTGCAGACAAATAGATATAACTAGAAAATACCATCCTGAGTGAGGTAATTCAGATCAAAAAAGACATGCATGGTATATACTCACTAATAAGTGGATATTAGCCAATAAAAAGGACAGAATACCCTGAATACAATGCACACAACTCAAAAAGGTTAACAAACAGAAGGGCCCAAGAGAGGATATTTCAATCCCACTAGAGATGGAGAAGAAAGGAATCACAAGAGGCAGAGAAAGAGGGGGATCTTGGTGGGAGAGGGGGAGGGGGGAACAGGATCATGTATGGGGAGGAAAGAGGGGAGAATTTCTGAGGGCCAGCAAAATGAATTGAAATATGCAACTTTGGGCAGGAGGACCCTTTAGAAAGTACCAGATACTTGGGAGGTGAGAGACTCTTAGGACTCAAAGGGATGGACCTTAGATGAAATGCCAAACAATGGAGAGAGGGAACTTATATAGTCTACCTCCAGTAGAAAGACGGGGATAGGGTTGCCATCCTCCAGTCAAAACCCTGACCCAAAATTGATCCTGTCTAAATAACTGTAGGGACAAAAATGAAGGAGAGATTGAAGGAAAGGCAGTCTAGTGACCAGCCCAACTTGGGATCCATCTCAAGAAGAGGCTCCAAGACCTGACACTATTACTAATGCTATGGTGTGCTTATAGACAGGAGCTTAGCATGACTGTCCTCTGAAAAGCTGTGTCCCAGCCAGTCGTTCCATCCTTCAGGACAGTAAACAAGGGTGCAGAGGGTACCTGGAAGAGAATGGGGGACAAGAGATGTGAAGAAGGACACAAAGACAAGAGTCTGATCAAGGGGACACTATTATTTTTTCCCAAGGCTGAATTTATACTATAACAGGGGTAACAGAGAGAGGGGAAAAGTGGGAAACATTTATGCAAGCCAAGGACACAGTACTTGTGTTGTCAGCTGATGTCAGCAGGATGTTGGTTTCTCAGAAAGGTCACAGGTTTGTCATATCATTGAGCATCCTGACCATCAGATGTATTTCTCAGCAAGGTCACAACTTTATCATATCATTAGTCATCCTGATCACCAGATTTGTATTAGTCTTCTGCAGCTGGCTGGGGATTTTCCATGAAGCCAGTCATACTTAACTCTAACCATAATATTAACATCAATAATGGAGGGGTTTAAGGGCATCATTCCCAACAAAGTCCAACAAGCAGCTGACTGGGACAGATGAAGATACTTACACACAATCATTGGAGTGAAGCAAGAGACCCCCCCCTGTGGTTGAATTAGGGAAAGGCTGGAAGAAGCTGAAGAGTAGGATGACCCCATAGGAAAACCAGTAGTCTTGACTAACCCAGAGCCCCTGAGATCTCTCAGACACTGAGCCACCAACCAGGCAGCATACATGAGCTGGTCCGAGGATCCTGCTACATACACAGCAGAGGATTGCCCGGTCTGGTCATTGTGGGAGAAAAAATGCCTAATCCATAAAAGACTTGAGGCCTCAGGGAGTGGGGATATCTGAGAGGGATAGGAGACATCTTCTTGGAGACAGGGGTGGGAGGAATGGGATGAGGAACTTTAGGCTGTCAGGCCAGGAAGGGGGTGGTAATGACTGGACAGTAAAACAAAAATAATTTTAAAAAAAGAAAGAAAAATGCTCTCTCAGAGATAGACAAGAAGAAATGCTATTAATGATTAAGAGTGGGTAAAACAAGATTTAGTAATCCTGATTGACTAAACATGGGTATTATTGTCTAACAACAATCCTGAAGGAGATAAGGAGATACTACACAACAATACAAGTTCAAGCCAGAGAAAAATGTCACCATGAAAAAGAAGATAAGAACATGAAGTCTCTCCATTGTTGAGGGACAACTGGGCTTTGAATAATACTAAATGAGGAAAAGACAGTTTTTTGATAATATGATACCTGATATACTGACCATACTCCAAAACATGTGCAATACCCAAAAGGAGTTCTCCAGCACATGCTGGACTGGAACAGGGTGAGAGACTACACAGACATAGACAAGGACATAGACATAGAATAGACATAGACATGGACATGGACATGGACACAGCATAGTTATAGACAGACATAGGCATAGACAGACATAGACATAGGCATAGACATAGACATGGGGATTAGCATGGACATGGACATAGAATAGACATGGAACAGACAAGGAATAGACATAGGCATAGACAGATATAAACAGATATAGGCATAGACATGGACATAAACATAAACATAGACATAGAATAGACATTGACATGGACATGGACATATACATAGACAGACATAGACATGGACATGGACATAGCATAGTCATAGACAGACATAGGCATAGACAGACATAGACATAGGCATAGACATAGACATGGGGATTAGCATGGACATGGACATAGAATAGACATGGAACAGACAAGGAATAGACATAGGCATAGACAGATATAAACAGATATAGACATAGACATGGACATAAACATAAACATAGACATAGAATAGACATTGACATGGACATGGGCATAGACATAGACATAGAATAGACATTGACATGGACATGGACATATACATAGACAGACATAGACATGGGCATGGACATAGACATAGACGTAGAATAGACATAAACATGGGCATGGACATAGACATAGAATAGACATAGACATGGGCATGGACATGAATATGGACATAGACATAGATGGACATAGGCATAGACAGACATAGACATAGACATAAACATGGACATAGACATAGACATAGATATAGATAGAGACATAGAATAGACATGGACATGGACATAGACATAGACATAGATGTAGAACTAGACATGGACATGGACATGCACATAGACATAGGCATAGGCATAGAATAAACATAAGAATAGTCATAGACACAGACAATGGAGATAGGAAGAGAAAACATGAAGTTGGTGTGGTAGATAGGTAAAGAAGGTTCTAGCAGTAGTTGGGGAAAGGGGGTGAATATGATAAAAATACATTATATGAAATTATCAAAGAAATAATGAAAATATTAAAGATAAATTAAAACATTTCAAAGACTTGTTGAAAGTTACACAGAATAGAATAATGTAATAGACATTAAAACAAACAACAAAAACAGCAGACAGCTGGTAAATTGATGTATACATTATACAGGTTGTTTTGGACAAAACCTGTCTCAGAAATATTCAGATGCAGACTGATGGAAGTGTAGGAAGGCTGCTACGCAATGCCTGGCTTTCTCCAAACACAGTTGATGGGAAAAGACATGAATATATATTTCCTGACAAGGTAATATTTTCATATATCTTCTAGAAATTTACTTTTTGAGATCAAGGAAATAAGCTCAATGTTGGTTCTTGGAGTGGTAGTCAGAGCTACTGCAGTAGAAAGCTAAAGATGTAGTGATTCACTGTGGAATTGAAAAACTGGCCTTTATGAAGAAAAAGCCAATGGGGTAGAGTATGCCCTTTAGGGTTCTAGAGAATGAACTAAAGTGATTGAGAACTAGAATGGGAGAGAGAAAGAACATGAGAGTATGAGGGAAGATTATGAACTTTTCGATGTGTATGAAACCACCCCTGTTTCCAAGAACAGCTACTTGTGATTTCTCTGCTTTCCATAAATGCTTTACAGAGATGTTTCTGTTGCCAAATATACAGAACTCATTAACTCAGTCCTTATTTTGGAACCAATTGAAAGGTATGTTCGAACGCATGACAGACATCAACTGTAAGCTTTAATTAATGATTAATCCTAAACTGAAGAAAGGCAAGCTCAAAATAACTCACTCCAAATACGTCAGCTTTACCCCGCATCATCGAAAAAGCAAGATGTAGAAGCGGAAGTCTCACCTACAAAGGGTCTTCCTAAAAACAAATCACAGCGTGGAAGCAAAGGCAAGACACGCCTCTACAGTCAGGGAACTATTAAACAGGAGCAAAAGGAAGTGAATGTCCTACCCACATCAGGTTAATCCTCCAAATCACAAAAGAAACCAAGTCTCTTCTTTCAGAGGCTAAGTCCCATGCCAGGTATGCTCAATTCACTTCTGTGCTGCACTGTCACAGGGACTTTGGAAAATGTCCTGCTGGGCTTCTTTGTATAGCCAATAAAAGTGTTCTTCAGTGTAGGCATTTGCTATGGAATGAAGAGTTGTAGTCAATCTACTCCATTTTCATTCTTGCCTGCTGGTCTGAGATATCTGACCTGAGGTAATTCTAAATTTGGAATTGCTCAAGTAATCATGTCAGTGATCTTTCGAAGAAAATCATACATCTACACTAAAGATGTCACCAGGAAAATGCCATTCATTTCCTTCCAGAGTGTGGCATGCCAAGCACTTATTTAACCCTTGCTAGCCCTTCGAGAACAGATTCTTTAGTTCCTCAGAAGTTTTTAAATATATTAAGTTTTTGGAGCAGTTTTAAGGTTATATAAGTGAATGGGATAAGGAGTTTCTATGTGCTTCCTCAATACTGTCCTCCTGCGACAGCTTGGTCTGTTGTTAATAACTTGCATGTTTGTGTTTCTTTGCTAGAATGTTGGCAGAGTTATTCATTGATATCTATAGTTATGTTGGAGTCCATTCATTCTTTGTGTTGTACTTTAGATGGATTTTTGACAAACACATTCATCATTATTGTGTCACGTGGAATGCTTTATTGATCTGTGCTACGGCTATTCATCCATCTCCTCACATGAAGCCTTGGCCATCCCTGACTTGTCTTTTATCTCATAGTTTATTCAGAAGATTTCCCTAGTTAGATTTAGACAACAGGCAGCCTTCTAAGATTAGCTTCTTTAGGGTAGCTCATTGTAGACTCTTCCAAGTCATTTGCAGTTTGAAAACACATTTGTCTTTATTGCTAAGTAACGTTCCCACACATGGCTACATCAGCCTGTTTATTCACTCACCTGTTGAGAGACGTCTTTATCCAGGATATTTTCATGTCTAACTAGAGTCAAAAATACACGCGAAAGACCATATGTTAAAGGGTGATGGCATTTATGGAAATCACAGCGGTGTGACCTCCCCGCCAGTGATGATGTGTATTTAAATATGCAGACATGAACTACATTGGGAGAAAGTTCTCAATGGGGAGTTAATTTTTAATAAAGGTTCTTTTTTAGAAAGAAAAGCAGCTGCTTGTGCTGGTGTCTCAGACGGACAGCTGAGCGACTGCTGCCTTCTTTTGAAGCTTCGAATTTTAAACTGCTAACAGCTCTATTCACCATATGCTGTCTTACTCCCTCTCTATGTAGATTCTAAATTTGATTTAATCTGTGCTAATTCCATTTAACTTTTGGCGCTGTGATTTCACACCTTCCTGTGTAGAAGCATTTTACTGTTGTGCTTCAGATCCGTCATTTAATAAGGTTAACCTTAAAGAATTTTTAAATATATAGCATAGGAAACATTTTCTCCTAGTTATTTCATTTATTTCAATTGGACAATACCACTCAGGATATTTCTAATACAAAATTACATAGTCTTTTCTCTATAATTTGTTGCCCTACTGACCTAAGATTGACCTTTTACTTCTGTATGTTTCTCAAATACCTTGTCTTGCTCTGATTTATACACCTTAGGTATTCATAATATTTCCTATTCTCTTGTCTTTTTTTATCACAATATCTATTGAGATAGAAATTTTGTAATTAGAGTCAGCGGCAGGAACCTTCTGGTTTCTGCCTATTCCTGGAACCAAACTGAACCAGTCCCATATCTCCCTGCACCCAAATTCTGTGGGGGAGAGAGCTGGACTCTCAGAAGTGCAGAAACTCCTGAGAACATGGAGGAGACAATTACCCTCTGCCCACATTCCTGACCCAAGAGGAAATCGCCTAGTATCATCTCTGCCCTCTGGGCAAAGGAGCCTAGGAGCAGTCAGGGGCAGGACCCTTCGGGTTTCTGTCTGCTCAGAGAGCTGAAAGCCAGGAGTCAGGAGTGCCTATACATCTGAGAGCAGAGTTAAGACCAACTTTTCTGCTCCAAGCGACCTGCCTGGTCGACTCAGGACACACAAAGTCAAAAGTCCACTGGGACAGGACACTTCCAGTCTGTGGCTGTGCCCAGAACTGAACTGAACCAACTCCACAGCTCCCTGCACCAAAATTCCATCGGGGAGAGAGCTAAACCCCTAGAAGTGCAGACAATCCTGAGACCTCAGAACAGAGCACAACATCTGAAAGTGTACTAACATCCAAAATATACAAAGAAGTCAAGAAGTTAGACTCCAGAGAGCCAAATAACCCTATTAAAAAATGAGGTACAAAACTAAACAATGAATTCTCAGCTGAGGAATATGGAATGGCTGAGAAGTTCCTAAAGAAATGCTCAATATCCTTAGTCATCAGGGAAATGCAAATCAACACAACCCTGAGATTCCACTTCACACCAGTCAGAATGGCTAAGATCAAAAACTCAGGTGACAACAGATGCTGGCAAGGATGTGGAGAATGAGGAACACTCCTCCATTGTTGGGAGAATTGCAAACTGGTACAATCACTCTGGAAATCTGTCTGGAGGTTCCTTAGAAAATCGAATATTACACTCATCACCTGAGTGTACCTCTCCTGCTCCCAAAAGATGCTCCAACATACAACAAAGACACATGCTCCACTATGTTCATAGCAGCCTTATTTATAATAGCCAGAAGCTGGAAAGAACCCAGATGCCCTTCAACAGAGGAATGGATACAGAAAATGTGGTATATCTACACAATGGAGTACTACTCAGCTATCAAAAATAATGACTGTGATATTCATAAGCCAATGGATTGAATTAGAAAATATCCTGAGTGAGGTAACCCAATCACAGAAAAACACACATGGTGTGGTGGATATTAGCCCAAAAACTCGAATTACCCAAGATACAATCCACAGACCACATGAAGCTCAAGAAGAAGGATGACCAAAGTGTGGATGCTGCAGTGCTTCTTAAAAGGGTGAACAAAAATATTCATAGGAGGCTATTGGAGGCAACATTTGGAGCACAGAGTGAACGAATTGCCATTCAGAGCCTGCCCCACATGTGGCACACACACATATACAGCCACCAAAACTAGATAAGATTGATGAAGCTAAGAAGGGCATGCTGACAGAAACCGGATATAACTGTCTCCAGAGAGGCACAGCCAGAGCATGACAAATACAGAGGCGAATGCTAGCAGCAAACCATTGAACTGAGAACAGGATCTTTGCTGGAGAAATTAGAGAAAGGATTGAAAGAGCTGAAGGGGCTTGCAACCCCATAAGAGCAACAATGACAACCAACCAGAGCTCCCAGGGACTAAACCACTACCCAAAGATTATACATGTACTGACCTGTGGCCCCAGTTGCATATTTAGCAGAAGATGACCTTGTTTGGGCAACAATGAAGGAGAAGCCCTTGGTCTTGCCAAGGTTGGATCCCCAGTGTAGGGGAATGTCAGGGGGTGGGATGGGGAATTGATGCAGACGGGAAC
The DNA here is from genome assembly GCF_011064425.1 of Rattus rattus. NCBI lineage: Eukaryota > Metazoa > Chordata > Mammalia > Rodentia > Muridae > Rattus > Rattus rattus. Next base: position 184,530,903 of record NC_046154.1, on the reverse strand, counting down.
ACCCTTATAAATGAGGCAGAGGGGGATAGGATAGGGGGCTTATGTCTGGGAAAACAGGAAAGGGAATAACATTTGAAATGGAAATAAAAAAAATATCCAATAAAAGGAAAAAAGAAATTATGTAATTATATTATAATATCCAAAATAATAAAAATAGATATATTGAGATAGACTTTTCCTACCATAAAACTCACCCTTTTTACATGTAAACTTGACAACTTTTACAATATACTTAGGGGTTTGTACATTTTTTATCACAGCAAAATTTTACAATGTTTGAATACCTTAAAAGTACTTGACCTCATTGACGGGCTATCACAATTAATCTATTTTGCCCTATCCTTGGGAATCCATGAATACCCATCATATTTTTATATATTTTTTAATCCCTATACTTCATATAGAGATTTCCAATACTCTATTATATACTTCTGTGGCTGGTTTCTGTGATTTACATTGATGTTTTCATGAGTGATCATTATGTATAAGGTAGTACTTCGTTAATTTCTAATGATAAACCAAACTTCAATGGTTCAGATACACTAAACATTATTCAGATACTCATCTAACTGATAGACTTGGATTTCTATTCCTGACCTATTATGAATATTCATCCACAAGGTTTTTTTCATGTGTGTAGACTACATTTACATTTCATCTAGATATCCACATCAGTGTAGAATTAAGAGACATATGACAACACTGTGCTTCTATTTACAATACTGTTTCTCAACCTGCAGGCCTCAACCCTTTAGGGATTGAGTAACTGTTTCATAGTTGTTCCCTAAAACCATCAGAAAACACAGGCATTTTGCCAGTGACCAGCTTTTGGCATCCATGTGGTGGGTAAACTGAGGCAGGCAGCCTTTTGGGGATCAGTTCTTATTGCCAATGATGAAGGTGAATCCAGATACTTATAGGGACTTCTGCCAAAGGTAGCCAGTGATTAGAGAAATCATTTAGCAGACATTTCTTTGAGGGAACAAAACTTAATTTAACAGGGCTGGCACTTTCTGTGGCCAGTTGAAGAAGAAGTTTTAAGTCCTGGGGACTGGCGAGAAAGAGAAGGAAAATTCACACACACACACACACACACACACACACACACACACACACACACACACACACACACACACAGAGAGAGAGAGAGAGAGATTCATACACATAAATATATGCATACATGTATACATACAGACAGACACACATGAATGCATTTAGACCTATAGACAGACATACACAATCACACACAGAACGGTTAGAGCAAAGCTCCAAAAAGTTCCACATATACAGTATTTAATACATACATACATACATACATGCATGCATACATACACATACGTAATTCACGGATGGAGCAAACTCTAACACACACCCAGACAAACTTTACATATATACGTACAAACACACAGTTAATGGGTTTGTCACACAAACCTTACACATGTACATACAAATAGCTGATGAATGGAAGAATGTTTCAACATAGTTACACAAACCTCACACATATACATACATACACATATTTGATGGATGGAAGTCCCAATGTTCAAGCCCTCCACTCACACAAACTTTACACATACACATAGTTGATGGATATTCTAACCTTCATAATTTATTCTTTCTTCCACAAATTATATATCCTTGCAAAAATCTTCCAAGCAGTACAAAATTACAATGTGGTTACGTTTTAGTCTTCTTCTAGTGAATGGTTATGAAAAAGCAATGTTTTCCAGTATCTTTTACAAGAAATACCGTTGGGTAGTACAATTTAAAAAAAAAAAACAAATTATTTCCAAAAATCCACGTACATTCACAGGTAAGCAACTTGTTTAGATTAAGAAAGTGTAAGTAAGCAAGCTAGTTTTCTCAGCCAGTTTCTCATAATTTGTCAGACAGCAAATTATGGTTACAAAGAAAGGAGTAATTATTTATTATTTATCCTTAAAGGTAATCTTATAAGCATATTAAAAAGAATCCCAAATCTAAATTTTTATATAAAAATCAGTCATATCTACTTTAAATCCTCAGAATACATATCTACTCATCAGCAATTCTTAGTAAATTATGTCAGGAAACTGAGGGCAAAAAAAATGGGTATAGGAAATCAACTGTTACCAGTCCAGCCTCAGTGAGAGTCACATCAGCCAGTGCTGGCATTGTTCTTGTTCCCTGACCAGTAAGCATGTGCTCTCTGAACTTCAAATTGTTCCCTAAGATTTTCTACATCAGAGCCAGTAATAAAAACATCTCTCCCTTGCTTCACTAACAAATTTATTTTTCCAAATGTTTTCTAAGGGTGGTAGTCATTGCTGCCAATCTATGTCTCTTAAGTTCTTTCCTAAGGTGGTGATTGAATCATTAATCTGTTCCAGCAGCAATGCCTGAAAGAGATCAAGCAGTATTATTGTGAGTGCCAGAGGTACTGCCCAGTGAGGGATTGGAAGCCCTGTTAAAGTTTTCCTACAAGTCTTAGATAAGAGGGATGTGAGGGCAGCAAGCAGAGCAGAACTCCATAACAGCATGAAGTCCTCAGGACACATGGTCCTCAGGGTCACACATGAGGCTCACCCATGTGGCAATCCTAACCAATGGGCTGCATTCCATGAATTCTAAAGCCTTTTGTTGTTCCTCCTGCATGGCCCTTGGCAACATTTACAATTCACAACAGCAGCAAAATTACAGTTGTGAAGTAGCAATGAAAATAATGTTATGGTTAGGGATCACCACACTATTAAATAGTCACAGCATTGGCGATGTTGAGAACCACTGATTTAAAGGTACTACCAAACTGTTTCTCAAAGAACCTGCACCATTTTCTGTTCCCATCAGCAATGCCCGTGGACCAATTCCTCCATATTTTGCCAGACTCGCTGTTGCCCTTCTGATAGTCATTTTCCTTAGTGTATAGCAACACAAGCTTAAAGCTTCAAACTGAGTTTGAAGTAACGATTAATTGCCTTCGATGTGCTTACTGGCCACATTCATATGCTCTTAGAGAAATAGACTGCTAATGCTTTTCTCATGTTAATACCATTATTGGCATTTTATTATCAGATGGCAAATTTTGTTTTGATATCTAGACAGAAGCCACTTGCCAGAAAAGATTTGCTGGTATGCTTGGACATTCTGCTATTTTATTTTCCTCTGAATTTCATTTTGAATGATGTAGTCAAGGTCTGGTTTTGTTGCTGCTGCTGCTGCTGTTGTTTCTTTGTTCTTTGGATTCAGAATGTTCCTGATACTCTGTTATCTATCTAAGGGTCACAAAAACTTTATACATGTTTTCTTGCAAGAATTATAGAGACGCTGTTCTTGTATATAGGACTGTGATCCATTCCGACTTTTGTGGGGGTTTGTCTTGCTTCTTGTTTTCTATTTATGTTTGTTTGTTTTTTTGTTTTTGTATATATGATCTGAGGTGAGGTTCTAACGTTATTCATTTGCATATATTCAGTTTCCCCAGCACCATTTCTTGAAATGACTATTTTTCACCAGTCAGTTTTCTTGGCACCCTTTTCAAAAATAAATTGACCATATGTTTGTAATTATGCCAGTACCGCCCTATCTTGATTACCGTAGCTTTGCTGCAATGGTTGAAATCAGAGACTAGTAGGCAAGATTGTTGGCTATTCTTGGTCCTTTGCAGTTCCGCTTCAGATTTAACTGCAGCTTTCCAATTTCTCCCCAAAATCCTCCAGAGACTTCGCTAGAATTTACACCGCATCCTGAGCTCACTTTATAGAGTCTCGCCATCTCTACTGTATTGATCCTTCCAATGCACAAGCCTGCAATATCATCCTAGTTTTGAAGTCCTTTTGGTCTCTTCTTTCATTAAATTAGCTTTCATAATCCAATCTCACACTCCTCTATTTAAATATGTACCTAAGCGTTTTATTTTTGTAGTGCTATTATAAACAGAACTGTCTTAGAAATATAATGTAATTAATTAATTTCTGTTTATGGTCTTAGGTGTTTCCAACTTAATAATCTTGTTTTTAGTGTGTGTGTATGTGTGTGTGTGTGTGTGTGTGTGTATGTGTGTATGTGTGTGTGTATGTGTGTATGTGTGTGTTCATTAGACACAGGGCCATATAATCCACAAATATAATTTAACTTATTTATTTTGTTCCAATTTTTATACATTCCAATCTTTTCCTTGCTTAATTCTGTAGGCTGGAGACCTCATTAAAATGTTAAGACAAGCAGTGAGATTGGACATTCTTATCTCCTTAACTGTAGGTTGAAATATGCATCCTTTTGTCATTAATCTTAACTGGTTTTGGTAGGTAGATGTTCACTATGTAATTGTGGAAGCATTTGTATTCCTAATTCAGTGAATTGTTTTATCATAAAATATATTCAGATTCTCAAATTATTATAAAATAATTATGTTTTCTGTCTTTTGTTCCATGAGTGGTCTACCTAAAGAATGTATTTAGGAATGTTAAAACAACTGAATAAATCCTGCTTGGCATTCATGTATAAACATTTTAATATGTATTTGTATATGGTATGCTAACATTTTTCCAAATAGTTCTGAAAATATAGTCAAAAGGAAAATTAAGCGCTCTCTCTCTCTCTCTCTCTCTCTCTCTCTCTGTCTCTCTCTTTCTCTCTCTCTCTCTCTCTTCCTCTCCCTCTCTTCGTATGTGTGTGTTTGTGTGTGTGTGTGTGTGTGTTTCTGTGAGTGTGTGGGTGTGGATGTGTGATGTTTTATCTACTTCTGATACCCAGATGATGCTGACCTTATAGAATATAGAAGAAAATACACTTGAAACCCTCTATTTTGAAAAAGTTTGTAGAACATTTTACTTAGATGTTGGTAAATTTTACCACTCTAACATTTATTTGTGTTTTGGAGAGGTTTTAATGTGATAACTCCTATCTTTTTATGCGCAATTAGCATGATCTGAATTTAAAGTAGCTGTCAATTATATTCAGAATTGGATACCTTTTTATTTTTTGTGCTTGTTTTTGAGATTGCATTTTATTACAATATCTTCTCCTTCCCTTTACTTCCTACAAACCCTCACCTACACTCTTCCAAGTTTCCTTGAAATCCATGATCTCTTTTTGTCATTCGTTGTTATGGCATGCATAAAATGTATATGTGTACACACAACATACATACATATATGCATGTATACATATGGTTTTCTAAAAGTGTATTTCATTCAGCCTACCTAATTGTAGCTGTTATCTACAATAATGTTTTCATATTCCTTTCAACTTGCATATGGTCAACATCAAGGCCTCTTCATTCTCCATTCCAATAATCTAAATTCTTTTCTTTTTTGTACACTCATTGTGACTAAAAGCTTGTCAATATCACTATCATTTTCAAATAAGCCTATGTTCACCCAGTTCCCTTCATTCCCAGTTTCCAGGTATGTCTTTCTCTTCCCCATTACCTGAGATCTGTTTATATCTCTAAATACAAAATATAGTTAATGCCTTTCAGCATTTTGTAGATCATGCTTTTTCTGACATAGTATAATTGAACCTTATATTCGGACTTTAGTTTCCCTGTTTCATGCATTTTGTTTTTATTAAATTTCTGTAACTGAAGTAGGTTATGTATAGAATAATAATTTAAATGCATTCGAGTTTATTTATGGTTGTTCTAAGTGGTTTGACGTCCATCATAACTTAGAATCTATCTCAGTCCCATTCCAATTTAAATCTCAAAATTATATTAAACTTGTTTAGTGTGGTTACATTTTCCCTATATTTTCTACTAGTTCATATCACACATGATACTTGTAGTCTACACAGTGAAATAATAAGTTTTCATAAACACAACTTCATGTACTCTTACCATTTTAAAGAGTGAAGAAATAAGACCAAATATATGTATAAAATTTATTTATATAAGCTTCTCTAGTTATTCTGTCTTACTCAACTTTTTTCTATTGAGTTTGAGATATTTAATGTTTTCCTTACTACAAAATGACCATATTCCTGCTGTCATACTCTGTGTTCCTACTGTCAAATATATTATATTTCTGCTTGCTAAGTGCCCATTTGCTCTTTTTTTGTAATTAACTTCTCAGTTATTCAATGAGGAACAAACACTTACTCTGCTGTTACACATAATTATTTTACAGGTATCACATTTCTCATGATTTTTCAGTTATTGTTTAGTTCTCCTTACTTTTAATCCAAAGAATTTTAATAATTATTTTAAGGATGATCTAGTAGACCTAATTTCTGTTCAAATTTTAGTTGGTAAATGTTACTTCACTCTTATTTTGAAAGATACTTTTCCTAGATATTATTCTTTTGACAATTTTTGCCATTAATGCTTTGATATGTCACCCCACTCCCTTGTGGACTTTTTATTTCCACGGAGCAGTCAACTTGATGAAACCATTCCTTTAACTGTTGATGTCCAAGATTTTTTTTCCTTGTCTTTATTTGGCATTTACTCTGCTGTGTCTGGTGGCTTCATAAAAGTCATTCTAACTAGAGCAACTTATGTCTCTCTCTCAGTTCAGCCGAAAGTTGTATTTAAGCCTATTTCCCAGCAAAGCTTTGGGAATGTTATAATTTGTGTGAGGACTGGGAAAGGCTTTCACTCCTACCCCTCCTTTCATAGTAAATGTTTCTTGAAGGAGCAGTCCTCTCTCTAGGCACACAGTCATGGTTTTCCCAAAGACTACCTTGTCTATCATCTTAAAGGCTCCTCTCTAGCGGATGAATACTTCTACTACATCTGCCAAATTTTCCCCCTTGTGTACATTAGTGCTTCAAACATCTCCTTGGGTCTTGAGATAACATCTTGTTTCTTTTATTCTATGATAACCCCCAAAGAAGATTACTATTTTTAAAGAAGAAAATCTCTTGTTTTTATTTTACAATAACATGTACTCTTCTTTCGAGAATTGAGTGGCATATTAAACCATAGGTATTTAGCAAACATTCAGAGTTTGCTGATTAGAAATTTAAAAACAATGTAAGAGGCATGGCCATGATCCTACTGCAGTCAGGGTCTGTGTTGATATCTGAGACACATGCTACCACCGGAGGCCATGTGAAAATCTATGGTCTAGCCTAAAACCTGAAGCTTGTTGGTGTCCAGCCCAATACTATCATCAGGGCCATATTGATATTAGTGGCCTGTGTTGCTACCTAAGGCCATGGCGATATCCTGGTTGTATTGCCACAGGAGGCCATGTCTGGGTCTAGGTTCCTACTGAGAGAAAGAGCCATATTGATGTCCACAGTCTGTACTGACACTGGAGAGCATGATGATGTCCATGGTATTTGCTGATGCCTGAAACTATGTGGACGTCTGTGGTCCATTTCATCTCCAGAAACCATGTGTAAGGTTATGGCCCATGCTCCTGCTGACTGTAAAGCACAAGGATGCTACTTTTTCCAGGTATTGAGAACTGCAGACTTACAGTTGAGAAAGAACGACATGGAAGTATGCTGTTACAACTCCTATCCAGACTCGACTCCACCACACCACACTAAAAGAGTAGCAGTGTAGACAGAAAGCCATCCAAGATAACTTTGAAATATTGTGATAAGGATGCTGAAGTGTAGCTCACCACAACAGATATCTTCTTCCCAGCATACAGGTGGAAGGACTCAGATTATTATTTCAGGTGCTGGCCATCAGGAGTTTGACCATGCTCCAGTGAGTATATAGGCAGCAAATTAAACTTTCTTATCTTCCTCTTCCTCCTCCTCCTCCTCCTTGTCTTCTTCTTCTTCTTCTTCTTCTTCTTCTTCTTCTTCTTCTTCTTCTTCTTCTTCTTCTTCTTCTTCTTCTTCTTCTTCTTCTTCTTCTTCTTCTTCTTCCCCTCCCCCTTCTTCCCCCTCCTCCTTTTCCTCCTACTCTTTCTCCTTGTTCCTACTCCACTTCTCCTCCTGATCTTCTTTCTCCTCCCCTCCTTACTTCCTACACCTGCTTCCTTTCTACCCCTGCTCTCCCTCTTCCTTTCCTACTCCCCCTCCTCCTCTTCCTCTTCTTCCTCTCCTACTCTGCTTCTCATCATCCCTCCCTACTCTTGCTCTTCCTCTTCCTTATGCAAGTCTCCTCCTCTCATCCTCCTCCCCTTCCTCTTCCTCCTCCTCCCTTCCTCCTCTCCTCCTCCTTTTCTTTCTCTCCTCCCCTTCTCCCCCTACTCTTCCCCACTTTCTCCTCCCTCCTCCTCCTCCCTCCTCCTCCTCCTCCTCCTCCTCCTCCTCCTCCCCCCTCCTCCTCGTCCTTCTTTTCTGTGGGAGGGCAGAGTTCATAAGGTAAGGTGGCCCTGTGAAGACTGGGAAAGGAGTATGTTCAGGGTTCATGATAGGAAATTCCCAAATAATCAATAAAAATATTTTAAAAGAGGTTTTGGCAGAAGAAGTCTGTTTACTTTGAGGCATTCTGTCTATCTGGATACCTGACATTAACTACTTTAATTATGAAGGAAATTTATTTTGCACCATTTGAACCTCACTTGTCTTTGTGGACAAAAGCCCAAACCTCAGCCTGAAGATTCAGCCAAGGAAAAACAATTTAAGCAACTGAAAAATAATTTCTTGCCTAATATCTCTAAAATCTGTCCTAAGGAAGACTCCACAGGGTAGACAGTCACTAGTTTTTTCTCCTACATTGCTGGATACACTTTCTTTGAGTTATAAAAGCCAAAAACTTGTGGTATTTTGAAGGGTTTTCTGAGACATAACTTAAATTTTTAATCAAGTGCCAATTCAGTTCTGACACATTCAGGAAAGTTCTTAAAAAAAATGAAATACAAGAACTGACCTTTTTTTTGAACAGTGAGTACCATCACATCTTAAATACATAATATACAATTTTATGCATCCTTCAGTGGGCAATTGGGCTGTTTCTGTGTCATAGGTACTGTGAATAATACTGGATTAAACCTAAGATTTAAATTTTTAATCAACAATAAATTGAGTGCCATATAGCATAAGGATTTGATTTCATTATATTTTATGTAAATATCTAGTTTTCTTGATGCTATGAGACAGTGTGGATGATGCTGAAAAATACTGAGGTACTGAGGAGTCTAATTTGAAAGTTACAGAAATACAGATAACATTGCAGAATGACTTGTTTGAAGTCTTTAAAACAAACAAAATCAGAAATAGTGACTACAATATGTGTGCTGGAGCTGCCGACAAGAATAAATGGGGGAGTCATTTACTGGTATATATGAAACTTAAGGTAAAGGAAATGAAAATGTTATTCAGATCTTCTCCCAACAACATGTATACAATTAACAATACCATAGTGTGAGTTTGGACACTTTACCATGTGGTAAATTGTATGTTAAGTATTCATAGCAAAATTAAACATGTAGGTTAATAACTGTAAACAAATAAACAAATTACAATAAATGATGCTGTACCTGGCCTATAAACACTTGCTTTTATCAATTTCCTATCTACAAATCTATGAATTTTGTCAACTCTAAATAAAATTGGAATAGATCCTCCAGCTTTTATCAGAATAGAGAACCAGCTGACACACTGATGTCATTTGATACTTGGGCAGAAAATTATCCAATCCTTGTGCAGAGTATTGACTCATGGAAATAGTGAAATTTCAAGTTGGTAAGGTTGTAGAAATCTCTTATATGTTATGAAACAGATGGATTGTTATATATCAGAATACCACAGTGCTAAGGGCAATACTTTTCATGTGCATTTTCTAGAACTTCTTGAGTAGTCTTATTCATAAAAAACTAGCCACTTGCTTGAGTAAAAGGCACTCACATAAATGAAAATTTCCAGAAGCCTATAAGTAAAGTGTGACATATTGGGTAGTTTATAAGCCCATGTAGACAGCTCTTATTAAAAATCCATGTACAATATTTTCTCCATAGGCTGTACAACAAAGACAATAAGAATTAAATTAAGCTAAAACTTTCAGTAAAGTAAGAAAAACACTCAGTGATGAGAGAAAAACCATGGACTAAGAAAAAATTTGCAAATCATAGGCAGCATGGCATACACCTACTCCCACATCCTATCTTTGCATAGATACAATATGAATAATTAATTTTTAAACATATAATTGTTTATTTTTATAACAGTTTCATATGGAGGACAAAATGACAGCATTCTAATTCAAAGTATAATAATATATCAGTATCATTAATTCAGAAAAGTTATCTATATGAACATTCACTTGATTTATGTGGAATTTAGACTGTTCACACCTATAATTTATAGGTCTCAAGGAAGAATTTTCATACTGTAAAATAACTGAAAACAGGATCCAACAAGAAAGAAATCCACTCTTACACAGGTCTCTTCCACACTGTAGACTTCTGCACTGTGATTTCTCATAATGTAAACAAATTATTTACCAATAATAACAAAAAGCCAGAACTCATAATTTATTATTTTATATATATAAATTACAACACAAAGTTGACCTAAGAAATATAAAATTTAAAATATGAACTATAAATTAAAATTTTAAATTATAAATTATATTTTTGATAAATACATACTATATAGTATAATATATAGTACATTATATATATCTGTTTATACATAACAGTATACTACATATAGTATATAGGATATATTATATATCCTATCATCATAAAATATTATATTATATTATATTATAAAGCATTTTATAATATATAAAATATTCCAGGCTAAAAGTACATAAAATTGACCTTAAAAATATGGAATAAGAATTAAGTTTTGTGTCTCTGTCACAAAATACCTGAGAGGAACAACCTAATGGAATAATTTTTTATTTTGTTCACATTGTCATAGGAGTCAGTTCATGGCCATTTTGTTGCATGCTCCCAGGACCATCATAAGGCAAGTATCGTGACAGCAAGAGATTATAGTAAAGGAGCCTCTTCATATTAGAAATGTCCCACACCTACAATGACCTGCATGACCTGATGGGCCTATGGTTAACAATAGTGGCATTAGTGTTACTCAAAGAACAAAGTAATGGTGGTCATTTGAATGAGAAATGTTGCCCATGAACTCAGATATTTCAATACCTGGTTTCCAGTCGTTGGTGTTAAGGAGATTTAAGAACAGTGGCCTTGATAGAGAAATAGAATATGTGTCCCAGACATTAAGGATATGTAGCACCTCCCTACCTCCAACTTGCTTTCTCTGCTTTGTACTTACAGTTAAGATGTGATCTCTCAGATTCATGGTCTTGCCAGCATGTACTCCTGCTATAATGGACTGTCAAGGACCAGCCTCAGCTTGTAGAGGGATTCTGAGGAAGCAATATCTAGAAACAGAGAAACAAAAGACTTGAAGACAATTGTGGGTCAAACTGACAGCTTATGTTCTGCTAGAGACAGCTTTCCAGTTTGCCCTTTCTATGTCCCACCCCCCTCTCTCTCTGGAGATTACCAGAAAGCTATCTCTCTATGTCCTGCTTATGAGAATTCTCCAAGCAGTTCTCCTTTGCTGGATAGCTCATCTCTTGCAGATGGAAAGCCAAGTCTTTTATTTTGCATATCTATCCAGTCATATAACACAGATTCACTTTTGACTATCTTATGAATCAGCATCCCATGATTCCTTTGATTCTTAGGAGACGGTAAGTATGTTTTTACATTGCAAAAGAATTCAGAGATATGCCTGCCTCTATTAGCACAGACAGGAAACTAAAATAAGCATTTCTACCAAACCTGGCCCTGGACTCCTTGGGTCCCAGGCTCATCCTGAACTCAGGAATCTGCCTGCTCTCTCTCTCTTTTTTTTTTTTAAGTTGGCTATTTTTTTATTTACATTTCAAATGTTATTCCCTTTCTTGGCTTAAGCTTTGGAATAGGAATGGTTTGATTTGCATTCTTCTACATGCTGACCTCCAGTTGAACCAGCACCATTTGTTGAAAATGCTATCTTTTTTTCACTGGATGATTTTAGCTTCTTTGTCAAAAATCAAGTGACCATAGGTATGTGGGTTCATTTCTGGGTCTTCAATTCTGTTCCAATGATCTATCTGCCCGTGTCTGTACCAATACCATGCAGCTTTTATCACTATTGCTCTGTAGTACTGCTTGACGTCAGGGAAGGTGATTCCCCTAGAAGTTCTTTTATTGTTGAGGATAGTTTTTGCCATACTATTTTGTTGTCGTTGTTGTTGTTGTTGTTGTTGTTGTTGTTGTTGTTATTCAAATGAATTTGCAATTGCTCTTTCTAACTCTATGAAGAATCAAATTGGAATTTTGATAGGGATGGCACTGAATCTGTAGATTGCTTTTGGAAAAATGGCTATTTTCATTATATTAATCCTGCCAATCCATGAGCGTCGGTGGTCTTTCCATTTTCTGAGATCTTCTTTAATTTCTCTCTTCAGAGACTTGAAGTTCTTGTCATACAGATCTTTCACTTGCTTGGCCGGCTTATGTAAGCATAAACAAAAGATTTAGCTGGGTGAGATCTCCTGTGCTCTCCATTTCCTTAGTCTCTTTATCTCCTTCTGTAGTATCTAACTATTTGGCTATCAACACAGCTGCTTCAGTTACTTTAGATTCCTGAAGCCCCTTTTATTATTTGATTCATATTGCACCCTTATATTTTGTATAGTTAAGAAATTATATATATTTGAACTCATGTTTTTAGAGTTCTTTTCCATGTCCTTAAGGGCTGTCCTGAAGGTGTCCATGCTGAGACAATAGCATACCTTCACCTCCCAATCTTTTGCTGTCTTTGATTATCACGGAGTCATTAACATTAACAGGGAGGACATTCCTTGAAGAAGGATTGTAAACATATGTACAGCATTAGACAAACAAAACTTACATGCACAGCAGTCACTGACACTCATGTTGGCTCCCAGGGACAAGAACCATGTCATTCCACCCCGAGTAAGGCCATGCTGAACTCGGCAATGCATTTTTATCACTCTGACATCATAAACCATAATAAACCGTTTATGGAATTTTATCATAGCAATGGGTTGCTAACCTGTAGCTGTCATTTGCTTCTTTGTGGGTTCTTCTTTCTCCCAACCTTCTCCATCCCTCTTCCTCTACCCTCACAAATCCGTAAAACTAGAAAGGAGAATTTTTAAAAAGGATCAAGAGGAAAGGAATGAGATCCTTGAATAAAATCAGGGGTTGGCAAATCTTATGTTTGCCATCAGGATATATAATTTTTTTTTCGTCTTGTTATTTTTTTGTTTGCCCATGACCAACAACCAACCAACACACTTCCTGTGGCTCCAGCATTTATAGACCTTCTAACAAGCTCCCGGAATTCCAAACATCACACAATTGAAGAAACTATCTGCAGCTGGCAAAATCCCACCCCTGCTAGAGCACGAGGCATATATTAGAGTCAGCTGCTGGGGAAAATCTGAAGCAGCCCCATATCTCACACCTGGGATCGAAATGAAACTATTCTTATAACATTTCTGTGTTTTTCTAAGGAACCCAACCCCCAAAATTGTCACTACAGTAACCAACCTTTTTCTTATTGCACTTACTGTGCACACTATGGAAGAAATTGAGCTGAAAACCTAGCCGGTGGGTGAGGACATCGCAAGCTCTGGGAGTGAATATACTACTATTATTTTCTTAAATGGACATAGCATCAAACTAATTTCTCCTATACTCAGGGATTAGGACAGTTCTCATACCTCATCAGATCAGAGAATTTTCTTTGTGCCATAAATTTTCAGTTAATTCAGAAACTCACAATTTATCAAAGTTCAAAGGTGTCAGTGGAATACTCAGTCACATAAGGCACATCTATTCATTCTCCTCCCCTCCCCACAAGACTTAAGGACCATCATGGAAAAGGAGACAAAAAAATTATAAGACCCAGAGATCAGAGAGGGCTGGATCAAAATTGTCTTCCAAATATAAAACCACTGCATTCATGAACTCACAAGTGTGATTATCGGCACAAAACCTACATAGGACTAAACCAGTTAACATTCTTGCATGGAGAAAGAAAGAAATGAGCTCTTACCCCTTGCCTGTGAAGTTATACAAAATAATTCGGTTTCATAAGCCAGTGAAATTTTTCCTAGTTTTACAAAGATGCTTTAATATAGTTCCCCCAAATTCATGGAAAGTAATCTATCACATAATAGTCTACACAATAAGAATACAAGGCTAGTGTGCAAAGGCTATGCAAGGCTATTGTGATTTCTGCTCTGTAAAAGATCTAGCTTAAAGAACAAGAAGTTATACCAAAGAATTCCATGCAATATTTACAGAAGACCTGCCTGATAAAAGATTATTATTCACCATATTGAACTCTTAATGTTTAACAGTAAGAAATTAGTTAAGCTAAATATTGGACCAAAATTTTTAAAACTTCTTGCAAAGACTCAATTAAGTATACAGATAACAAATTGTCTTCCGGGAACTACAAATTAAAACAATTTTGAGATTGAACAATGTAATTATTCAAGAGGAAAAATACAGAGCTAGTGTTATCATCAAAGGCTGGAGAAATGGTGACATCACAGGAACTCTCATTTGCGATGAGAATGAAGAATGAAGTAGAAAATTTGAAAATGGTTTATTGGGGTTTTATGACAAACTTTTAACATATAAACTACCCAGCATCTGTATTTCCTTGTATTTATTAAAATAATTTAAATTTAGAGTCATATAAAATATAGAAAGAAATGTTTGTAGCATTTTTACTGATAAACAACAAACCTAAGAAAAATCTACTTCAGTTTGTAAATGGAGAACAAGCAATATGGTATCAAAACAACTGGATATCGTTCATCACTAATAAATGACCTACCATTCAGTGAAAAGACATAAAGTAAACATACATGCATATTACTAAGTGAAAAATATTATTAGGTAAAAAAAAGCTAATCCAAAAATGTTACATAATATATTATTGAATCTCAAAGATATTAGATAAAAGGCAAAACTAGAAATAATTAAAAAAAAAACAAGAGTAAGAAAAATGCTAGTAGCCACTGGTTAGTAATGAGGGGAGGATGAGAATGAATAGAGAGAAAGTAGAGGAACATTTAGGGAATGAAAATACTCAGGAAGAGACTGAAGTGCATGATACATGCCATTATAGCATGTCTCAATCCATTCTGTGTCAGTCACCAAGAGTAAACCCTTGAGCAATCAATGGGGTGTGGGTGCTGAGAACATGCCAATGTAGACAAATACAGTGTAAGCATTATATCACTCCGGGAGCCAGTGTCAATAACGGATGAATCTATGTAAATGTTAGACAAAGACAACCCAGACACTTCTGAACATTTTGCCCAGTTTTGTTTGGAAACCAAGTAATAAATAAAGTCTAATTTAAAAATTAATAATTTTTATTCACAAGGAAATGGTGTATATCAAAATAACCACACAGTACAGAAACAAATCATTTATGCTACATTCTTGGTCCCTGTTCTCATCTGATTGCAATCCCAGTAGACTAAAATAATAACTTGATTATATTAAAATTTAAGATCATTAGTTGCCTGTGGGTGGAGAAGAAAGAAAAAGAGGATAAATCATGAACCATCATTAGGGGGAATTGAATATAGTTGATAAAGTTTTCAATATCTTGATTGTGACAAATCTTATACAAATGCCAACACAGTAAATTTACTATTTTAAGAATGTACAGTATACTTTGTAATAATTATCTAAAAATATTGAATAAACAAATTTGAAAAAGCAGATCAGTATTGTTACTAGACTTTTAATATGACAGATAGAAGGGGAAGTTTCTATTTGGTTCCATAGAAACCAAATAGTAACTTCATATCATATTTGGAACCAAAGTGATGACTGTATACCATGCAGACCTGTAAATGTGTATTACAAATGGACATGCCACATGCTGTTTGTCTCTCCATGGTCTCTAGACTAGAACCTCTGTCACACATTATTCTTTAATTTAAGATGGTGGCAAGGATATGACATGGTCCCTGTGCACCAAAAATGCTTACAGGAATTCCCATCAATAACATCAATGTTTTGCTCATTCTATATCTCACCTAAATTGTGGATTCAAAAAGAAACCATATTCTATACTATTAAAATATTATAAACAAAAGCAATGTGCAATTCTAATTAATATAGTCATATTTAAATATTCTTTTTGGCTGAGACAAAGAATAACCTCTCCTAGATCTATGCCCAGGTTCTCTCCGGTGTCTCTACATTAATTCCCTCTAACTGAACACTGAATCTGTACAGTGAGTGACCAACAGATCTTTGTTTACGCTCAAAGCTGACCAAGTAGCCAGGCATGGTGGCTCATTCCCAAAACTGGGAGGCAGAGGAAGGTAGATCTCTGTGAGATCAAAGATAGCTTAGTCTACATAGTAAGTTCCAGGACCTCGAGAGATCCAGAAGGATGTAGAGAGAACATTCCAAAACAGAACAGAAAAAGAAAAAATAACAATAAAAGCCACACAAGCCTTTAAATCACATCCTCCCTAGAGTGTGGTAGATATATATGTTGTAAGAAGAAAACAAAATTGGGAATCCGGAATACTCTCGTTCCTTCTGGTTCTCCTCATTCTCTAGGCATGTTTAACTACCATTGTTTAAATAGAAACAAACTGTATTCTTATAATAATAAGTAATAGAGTCAAATTTTGGGAATGACTACTAGCATCATCTAATGGATGAGTAGATATTAATCAGTCTGATGAAGGAGCAGAGGGAGAACTTAGAGAAGATCCATGCTATTTATAGCAAAGACCAGAAGCTGTGCTGCTCTATTCTGTTAGGTAACAGCATTACTACTACAGAAGCACTTGGTAGGCTCTATGGCACTTGGCAGGAAGAGGGAATTGATTCCAAGCCAAGGAAGTGACAACACAGTAGAGCTGAGCTGCTGCTGAGTGGAAGGAAGATGGAAAGGCCTGGGTAATGATAGATGCACCTGGGGGTGGGGGTGGGGAGAGGAAAAGTGTGATGAGCTCAGACTAATTGTAAGTCCAAATCCTGTGCCAGGGACAAGTTCCAAAGGTGACAGAAGAAGTGGCAGGCACATCCTCATAGATATGCACATAAATAAAATTAAATCTTTACAAATCAGTAACTTGTCTTAGGGTTTCTGTTGCTGTGAAGAGAAAGAATAACCGCAGAAAGTCTCATAAAAGTAAACTTTAATTGGGGCTGGCTTGCAGGTCCAGAGGGTTAGAGTTCATTATCATCATGGTGAGTAGCATGGTGGCAAGGCAGGCCGACTTGGTGCTGGGGAAGGAGCTGGGAGTACTACATCTGGATTGGCAGGCAGCAGGAAGACAGAGACATTGGACTTGGCTCTGAAACTTGAGGTTACCCCACCCCTGGTAACAAACTTCCTCCAAAAATGCCACACCTGCTACAAAAGGCCACACCTCCAATAATGCCATCTTCTATGAGTCTATGAAGGCCATTTTCATTCAAACAACAACATAAATAAAATATGTTTAAGATACCCATTCCTAATAGGATCATAAATCACTCCACAAGAGCATTACTCAATGAATTTATTAACAACCACAGTCTGTGCTCATAAGTATGAAGAAACAAAACCAATAAAAACTCCTTGGCCCAAGGTATATCAAATAATTCAAGCCCTTTAGTCCTGAGACTAGTATTCAGAGTGTAACTTCTGTTTTATGATGTCGGTCATACTGTTCTTTCAAGCAGTTACAGAGAAACACATTCTTCAGAAGGGCTGATATAGGAACTTAAGAACAAAATATTCAAAACACATAAAAGAGTCAAAAATTAAAAGACAAGACTTTTAAGAGGGGCAATATGTATATGTACATCAATTACAAAGAATATGCTATTACACAAGGCAATTTGTGTATTATACAATGTATTTGTATTCTGAATGGTGAATGGAAGCCACAGAAGCAATTGAAGCAACCAAAACTTGTTTTTGTAGCTTGGTGAGAACATGAAGAGAAGCATAGTATATAGGACAGTGACTTATTGCTGTCATAAAATACCATGGCCAAAATCAACCTGGGGAAGAGTTTATTTTGTTCACAGTTCTGTATCATCCAAAGCAATGAAGACTGGAACCTGGAAACAGGAGCCCACGCAGAGGCCTTGGAGAAGTGCTGACTACTGAGCTGCTCCCATTGCTTTCTTAGCCTGCTTTCTTATAGAATCCAGGACCACCACTCCTGCAATGGTACCACACACAATGGGAAGGGTACTCCACCATTAATCAGTAATTTTTAAAAAAGTCCACTGGCCAGCCTACAGACTAACCATGTGGAGGCGTTTTCTTAACTAAAGTTCCCTCCTCTCATATGACTTGAGCTTGTGTCAAGTTGACATAAAACTACCCAGCATAAGAGGCATCCTTACAAGATGAATAAAATGAAAAGAACTGCCACGAGTTATAAAATTTACACCATACATTTCTTGGGGTTTTTTTTATTAATCATTCCATTTGTTTACATCTCATATGATATCCCACTTCCCACTTACCCTCTCCACCAACACTCTTCCCATGTTATCCCACTTCCCTTCACTAGCCCCATCCCATCCCCCATCTGCCCTCCCCCTCCCCTTTGCCTGTATGAGAGTGCTCCCACACACACCCACACTCTCCTGCCCCACCCCTCCAGCATCCCCCTACACTGGGGCATCAAGCATCCAGGGACCAAGCCACCATTGAGGTCAGACAAGGTCATCCTCTGTTACATATGTATCTGGAGTCATGGATCCCTCCAGGTACACTCCTTGGTTGGTGGTCTAGACTCTGGGAGAACTGCATGGTCAGGCCAGCCTATGTTGTTCTTCCAATGAGGTTGCAATCCCCCTCTGCTCCTCCAGTTCTTCTGCCAGCTCCCCCACCAGGTTCCCTGAGCTCAGTCTGATGGTTGGCTACAAGCATCTACAGGTGCATTGGTCTGTTGCTGGCTGGACTTCCTCAGGAATCACCCTACTAAGTACCTAGTATATTTCTTTATGAGAAATATCTCATTGGTCATGAAATATTTTGTAGACTGACATCTGTAAGTTCAATGAAAAATAAAAGTAATTTTATATATGCTGTGTGTCTCTGCCATGAAAATAGGAGAGCCTAACAATCCTACCACTGGATATTTTATGTGGCAGAAAAGCAATATAAAGAATATTCAACATCTGGCAAGACCATGGGCTTTGTCAATTAAAGGTTACTGCTAATCATGGCTAAAACTATTAGTCTTAGATATGTCATGATTTACGTTTGTGTAGTGTTTTTCCAATGTGGTCATGAAGTCATGTACTTCTGATAGGAATACAGTCCTTATGATTTTGTCGCACAAGTTTGTAATAATGAGGGTGCGATATGAATATCTTATATGTGGCATTCCTGACAGTTAAGATTGGGTTACGGTTTGGTTCCCCAACCAGGTTTTGTATTGAACAATTAATATTTTCTCTTTGTAACTAATAAATTAATGAGAGACACTCTAGACTTTGCCAATATCCATTTCCCCCCCAACCATTCACCCAGTAAGATGAGGATCTATTGCTGGATATCGTTTATAGCATTTATTCTGAAGTATTCAGCTGGAACAGGTGTTTTTTATTGGCTGCACTCTCAAAAAGTCATTGCTTAAGAATTAATGATCACAACATTGCTAGAATTAAGTCAAAACATCCAGTGCTGCCAACACAAAGAATACCTTCATCACCAGCTACAACAAAAGACCTAGTGCTATCAATTGTGCGTTTCACTTGAGGCATACATTACTAAACAGTGACCTTATATGAAGGAAGAAAGGTTATTGTCAAAAAGCAGAGATGAATAGATTCCCATCAAGATGAATAGATACTCATTACATAAGGACCTCATTGTAGACACTGAACTGAGAGTAACAGAAAAGAGATTTCTGAAAGGGGAAACTTATTAGAATGGAGAAGACTTGGCAGGAGAAAGAGAGAGGTATTGCCATATTAGGTACAACTCCCTTTCTGTGTGCCCTGAAACTTACCTTTCTGAAAAACAACTTCTAGCTCCATCAATTCTTTAGAATATAAGCATTTAATCGACCTATCCCTAATTAAAAAACAATACTTTACCATCCATTTTAGTTTCTGCTTATGATACTGCAAGTGTCTTGGAGAAAGTTAGTAATAATTCTTTAATATTAAAAGACAATACTTGAAAAAATCTACTGCACGCAGATGACTACTCCAAGTATTATGATTATTACTATTATTAATATATTTACCTTGGCATATGTTTACAAATTTCCTGTCATATAGAATTCAATTCTAGATTACAAGGAACTGAAAGATAAATAAACTATATATCTGATTTTAAGGAACACAAACAACAATATAGTTTATTATATATGTACAAAACTCTGATACCAAGCAGAATGTACCAATTGCTTATGAAAAACACACAAGCACTTTGTTTACCCTGTCTGAGTGATTTAAATATTAAGCCCTTACTTAATCTTCTCTTCTTAACTCATTATAAAACAAAGGACTGCATTTTAATCTGGCTTTTCTCAAAAGATTAGCTTACATAGGTAAAAGATTAACTTACTTATAAGTTGGATATTACTTAAACAACTGAACAAGCGGACCAAAGAGCAGTTGACTTCATTTTTACTAATGTCTTAAATAAAGGGACTTAAACATTTCAACCAACAATGTGATTTCCAAGATGTTAAAATGATCGTGCTTTAGACAAAACACAAGACTGCTACATTTTCAGTGAGAAATGAAAGTCAAGAGTATTTGGTTTCTTTTCTACAAAAAGCTTTGTCGCTTAGAAATAGCTTTGGAATTAAATGACCAGATTGTTGCTAAGCAACACTGTGAAGCAATTTTTAAATATGGAGATATCCTTACAGTGTGAGCATGGTAGGCAATGTGTCTGACGTTTTCAGAGACAAGTCCACTGCTTTACAAAAATATTATTCTTAAATTACTTTTGAGTGATTATGTAAATGTGTAAATGTGTGAATATTCAGATAAAGTGGAGAGTTTAATATGAAAAATAAGCAAATCCAAATTATGATTGGGTTACCACTAATTAAAATTTCAGCTTTGCTTTATCTGTGTTAGTGTGCCAGTGCATAACTATTTTCAAGCTCATTTTTTAGTTATAACTCTTGCAACATTCTAAACAAAAAGCCATCCAGATGTTCTGGGTCAATGAACTCGCTCTAGAAATAGAGAATTCCACAGATGTTACAGAAGCATGATACTTTGTGGTCACAGGATAAGACTTGAATTATTGTCTGGGAACACTCTGTTGTTGTATTTTTTCAGAGATAAACTGACCACAGGTTGAACCTGGGAAATGTTACAGCAACCACTGTGAGGAGTTAGTAATTGGGTTAGTAATAACATTTAATTCAAGACACACTGTTGTCTGGTGGCTAGTTCAAAACACTGAGAAATCCTAACTTAGAAATACTGAACTCAGTGTATTACACAGGGACATAAGATCTTTCATATCACGTAGGTAACTTTGTTGTTTATAAATGTTTTGTCTGCAAAATGTATTGGATTGGTATTTGGATTAATTATTTAGGATAAAAGTGAGTTGTCATATAATTTTAACTACAAAATTATGTAATTCTCTATGTTAGTACTCCACAAAAATAGTGTTTTACAACAATAATGTAAGTGATAGTTAATAAGGGAAATTTACAAAATGTGAGTCAACTGAAGTAGTATTTAGGGAATAAGAAGGAAACACTAAATTGTAAGACCTGTGACAAAAAGGCAATAAAACAGTAAACTGCATTTATGCTAATCTAAAAATACAAAACAGACTAACATTGAATAACATCTGTCCTGCTGACACCTTCCCTAAGACTGAGAGTCCCAATGTTTCTGACCAAATAGTTCCTCAATCAGAAAGCATCTGATGCAAACAAAATATTTTAATTAATAAGACTTTGACATCAATATTACATTTAAAAGAGAAGTTAAAGCATAAAAATTAATAAGGAGAATAAAACATTTCATTGGGTTAGTGCGTTAGTTGTCATGTGGTCATGAAGCATATACCATGAGCTATTCAGTATCCCTTCCATGACACATTAGAATAGATGAGGTGATTTTTAAATATTTTAGCATAGAAGACTAATTATGAGGTAGAAATTTTAAATATAACTCAAAAGTAAATTGAGTTATATTTAAAATGTATTTCTCGATACACCTTGCAGTGTATTTTTAATCTGGGTAAATTGTTGTCCAACTTATTAACTACTTCACTTTGCTGCAACAATTACCCAAGGCAATTTTTATAACTTCAAAAATCTTTTAAACAGTACATGTATAATAATAAAACTGTTTCGACTTCAAATATTTACCTGGATGCCACCACTGCTCCCTTTGCTCCATATTTCACAGATTTTAAATGATAGTATCTTAAGAGAAGATTGACACAGTATATTTTAAAAGGAACTCAGCATATACTGACTGCATAAGGTAGATGTTCCTTTTCAAATGAATTGCACTGTGACTTCTGGAAACATTATTTTTAAAAAAATATAAAGTGTTTCCAAGCAACTGTAACATAAGAATTATATGCATTTAATTTTGGAAGGCATATAAAATCATCCAAGTGCTGTTATCCTTGAGCCTGATTATAGAAAAAATGGTAATGTTCATACTTGCACGTGGTTCTTCAATGTAGCTAAGGGACTTGAGAATAGGATTAAATATGAACACAAGTGTTCCTGGAAGGAAATAGCATTTCCTCATGAAGATTAGCAATTTAATAGAGCATAAACTTTAGCGTGTGTGCCGTTTAAAAGCTGAACTAAATTATATAGTAAGAATCATAATGATTTTAATCAATGATGTACACGTCGACACACACAGAGAGAGATCCATGAAGAAAGACTGACAAATATGTTACTCAGTGGTTTTTTATAAAAGTTTACTTCAGTGCAAAAGAATATTAATAACTTGAAACACAAAAATGTTGCTGGTATTAAAGATAATTGTATCATAGTATTATTGTTTTTTATTGAAAAGTTAGATTTTAGTTTCATATTACATAGTTTTATCCATTTAATTAAATATAGATTCTTTTCTCTACAATATATCCTGATTATAGTTAGTTTCTCCTCCCTCTACTTCTTCCAGTCCCTCCCTATCTCCCCTTTCTTCCAGGTTAAAGGATAACAACCAAACATGGCAAGATAAAATATAAGATGAAGAAAAATTTATCATATCAAAGTTGGCCATGGCAACCTAATAGGAGGAAAAGAGTCAGAAGATCAGGTAAAATAGTCAGAGTCCCACCTGTTTTCACTGTCAGGAGTCCCATAAATATATTAAGCTAATAGCTATAATAAATATGCAAAGGACCTGGTGCAGACCAATGCAGGCCCTGTGCTTGATGATTCAGTCTCTGGGAACTTATATGCACCCCACTTAATTAATTCAAAGGACTTTGTAGTCCTGGTGTTCTCCATCCAATTTCATCACAGCTTGTGGAAGAACAAATGGAGTTATTCAATAATAATTATCTTACATGTAAAATTAATTAAGGAAATAACGAGTAAAGTAGATTTTTGAGATGTTGTTCATCTCCAAAATGTTTTAAGCTTCAGAAGTGAAATGAAAACTACAAGGCTCCTAACTCCTGTTGAGGTAGAAGAGCGACAAAACTCTCTACGTTAAAACACCTAACACTTGAGACTTGAGGCCCCAGGGATGGAGAGGCCTGGAAGAGACATTCTCTTAGAACCGGGGGTGGGGTGGGTGATGAGGAACTGTGGGAGAGCAGAACAGGAGAGGGATAATGAATAGACTGTAAAAAAGATTTAAAAGATAATAATAATAATAATAATAATAATAATAATAAAATTGCTAAGGAAAACCAAACCTTTTTCTCAAGTGACATTTCATGGAAGTCCTTTGATTCTTGTTAGACACAGAAATTTGGGAAGATCATCAGCATTTATATGTGTGTATATATATATATTAGAACAACTAAATGAATACCACTGCATACATGCATTCTACACAACACTTTGGATGGGGGCTACTCCATACTCAAATACCAATTCTGAATTTAATGCTAACTGGGATAATATCAAATTAAAGATTTCTATGAAATGTTACCTGGGATGTAAATCTCTCTTTTCGTCTATCTATGTCAGCTAAACCATCATACTTAAATTCCCTCAGGTATAATTTAATTTGTATATTTCTTTTGTCAGAATGGACTTAAGAAGATACAAGGGGAAATCATACAGCATATAGAAAATAAGAGAAGATAAGTGGACCCTGAACAAGATTAAAACTCACTTGAGAGGTTCACAAATTGACCCAAAGCTTCGAGAGAATTGCGCTGATTCAGTTGCATGCATCTCGGTGTCCTATGATAAAATAATCATTTTCTCAATGAGAGAAATGCCCTTCGTAACTGATACAAGAGTTAAAAGTTGCCTTTCTGTCTCTTCTAAAATACTTTCTTCAATATATTATCCTCAGTAGTATTACAGTTAATATAAGCTAATTCTTAGCACTATTTTCTGTAAGGAAATGGATGAATGAAGCTTCAATTTCCAAATATGTTTGAAAAGTGGTTGTTCTTATTCTTATTTTAAACTGCTTCTGGCACAAAGGATAAATAAGTAAACGGTTTAGATTGTGGTTGCAAGGGCTTGAAAAATGATATCAATAAAGTCTCCAGCCCCTCAAAGGTCATCATTACCATTTACATTCAAGCAAAGAAATAGAAGTTATAATATATTAATTTAATATCATTAACTCTATGGGCCAAAAGATCATATGGATATATGTGGCAGAAAAGACATTTCTATTATTACTACTACTACTTCTATTATTACTAAATGGTGAAATTATGATTCTGAAATAGCACAGAAAAAATTTCCACCTTTATACAGAGCCAAATATGACCCTTGCTAAAATGATTACCCATCAGTGTTAAAACAGGCAAAGGTGACAAGTTTCTTCCTATTTTCTAGGTCAAGAATTCCTTTGCAATTAATTTGAAAACTAGGGCAATATCAGTCCTAAAGAGGAAACCTCAGATTATAGCCAAACCTAGATTTTAAAAAAATACTTACTGAGGGGGAAGGAGAATAATGGTCATAGGAAATAGAAAACAAAATAATGGAGGGCGGTACTAACTAGATCGCAGAGAGCAAGGTCAGTACAGAAGGAGATGCAGGAACTAAGGACTAAACACATCAAGGTTGTTTGATAAACCCTCAAGGAATCATATTTTTTTATTTGATTGTGTGTGTGTGTGTGTGTGTGTGTGTGTGTGTATGTGTATTAGATTGGTAGATAGATTGATAACAGTTAGATAGATTTAGATAGATGATAGGTAGATGATAGAGATACATAGATAGATAGATAGATAGATAGATAGATAGATAAATAGATAGATAGATATAAATAAATAAAGTTAAGCAACTTGTGGTAACGATGCTCTCCCAAGCAATCACAGATTAATAAAAATTCCAGTATAGGGCACAACCCTCTCCCCACTTCAATGGGTGATGGGGTACTCTAGGTGGCTCGCAGTATAGATTATCCATGTTGCCTTTGGTTGACTCTCAAGAGTTAAGGCTTGGTTTCTATTACTGAGAACACTGCACATTAAGAATACAAGACTTGTATTCTGGAAACATCAGTAATGATATGTGTCCAAGAATACAATGAGTCATATTTTCAAATTAGCAGTTACACTCCATTGAAATTCTGCCTGCATGTGCCAAATGGAATTTTGCCATGCTTCTTTAGTTTGATCTCATGAAGGCTAATTGAGACCCAGGTGCAAGATGTCATTGAAAAATTTACTATCCCAACAGCAGGCAGCTACACAGTTTTAACTGCTTAAGAAGCATTCAAATTTCAAGGACAGTGTCTCTGTTTCCAGAATGAAAAGAGAACAAAAACTCAACAGAGAGGTAACAAATCATAGAATCATACCAATGGAGGCACTTATGTCAAAGATGAAAAAAAAACCAGTAAATTCATGGATTGTATACAGAACATTCCCATGTATCGTGAAAATAAATTTTTCTTTCAATATCTCCCAGTGTATTTATTGTTTTATCCATAATTCTCATTTGCATAACAGAATTTTCATCACTTAAAATGTGCCCATTAGAATTTTCATTTTACCTCATAAGTAATACACATTTCTACTAACACAGACTCACAGGACAAGCATGCACATTCATTCATTGAAAACCTTTTTACTGTTGGATATACTTGGGTTTTGAAGGAGAGAAAGTTTTCAAGGCCTTGAGCATCAAGTAGTTGAAAGACACAGAGATAGTGTAATGAGATGTAATGGCAAAGGGAAATAGCAATAAGAAGAACCAATTTTTGAGTGATATTGGGTTTAAAGAGATGATTTATAGTCAGGTGAGTTTTTGGTTATATTCTATGAGTGCTACATGGCTGGTTACCTCTGCCCAGCTTCATGTGTCTCTCTCTTCAGACTTTGTGGGAGACTCTCCTCTGTGCATTGACTTTACCCATAATTCCACTCAACCTACTGGAAATCCTCCTATCTCCTGCCTATGTTCATTAGCGGACCAGCTTTTTATTGACAGGTGATGTTTCCATACAGCACAGCAGAGATTCTCTCTACAGCAGGGGATTTGAATGGAGCAACAAAAAGAAAACAAAATGAATGTTACATTAGAAAATGGCACAGTCGGTTAGGATTTGAAAATAGGGGGCTACACTTCATACAGCAGATTAGAAAGTCTGCTTCAAACAAAATTATGCAAATTAGTTTAATTCAAGATGTGTCCAGGGTACAATAGTAGAATACTACAGATTTTTATCACTAATGCACACATTCATGTTTCTTTGGTTTTCATACCAGTTTTTCAGTAATATTCCAATTATGACCAGTTGACTATGAATGCATTTTAAATATAAATATTTTAATAGCTACTGTTAATCACAGACTTACTTCCTTGGGGTTATCAGTATTTCATTAAATTTTATCCATGTTACTTGTGGAGTTATTATCAGTGTCTCTTGATCCTATACAAACTATTTGATATTCAAAATGTAATCCATGTTATCTGAGAAACAACTAGTAGGAAAAGTACAGAGGAAAACATCCCAAAAAATGAGGCAATTTCATTTTAGGCAGGGAAAGCCAAAAGAGGGAAATTAGTTGACTTGAAGAAAACTTGTCCTTTACAGTGAGACCTTCACAATCATTAAACTCACAAAATCCGGCTCATCTTAAATACCTCTTTTAGAGATATCGATTCTGATAGAAAATTTTTACAGTGTTCTTTGAACCCAAAATAGCTTACAGACAATGTGAAATGAACCAAATGCAGTAATTCTTTTTGTGATCTACAAACTGATACACCAATTACTCAGTTACGTTCTGCTGTGAGATCTCCTAATGGCAAAAATAAAGGGAAGTTGGATTTTCTTTTATATTTAATTCTGCTATTGGGCAAAAGATGGTCTCTATTTTTATTAATGTTACTACTCTTAACAAGTATTTACATACTATTCATAAAGAATTAAAATATGCGATGGTCTTTTCACCAAGCACAAATGAAAATATTATTTCAAGTTAAGTTACAATGTCAATTACATAAATCATTTGTTCATGTGACAATATCTCAAGGTGGATGGGGTAGGTGCTTACAAATTTCCTAAACTAACTGAGAGGCTACTGGAAGCTGATGGTTGTTGGCAGAGGAAGTCAGATTTCTTTAAGGATGTGGCCATGAGAGATTACCCATATTGCAGTAGCTGGGCCTACACCAATGCACATAAAATTAAGACTAGGTGGACACATTTGGTTTTAAAGAAAGAACACATGAAGTTGAATGGGAAAAGTGGCAGAGGAATAGGGAAAATAATGCAGGATGGTATGATAAAAATTCATTTAATGCATGAATTTATTAAAACATAGAAGAAACATTTAGTGTGAAAAATACAAGTTAACAGTTTGTGGGGTAAATAACTTAGGAGCTAGTAACACAATTCAACATGCTGTCATTGCAAAACTATTTTAAGGGGATTTAATAAGATTTTTATCAGAATTTTCCAATTGTTATCTTTACCGATTGTTCCACAAACCTTATTTATGTAGAGGTTCCTCCATTTAACCAGATAACTATTTAAATCTCCACTTCAACACCATGCACCGTGGTTGGATAATACAGAGAATTAAACCTGGAACTGAGCGAGAAGCTCCCTCCCCTGCCAGCTTTCTTATATGATGTCATTTTCTCCAATTATTCTTCCCTAGATAGCCCATTGTGCTAGTTTCTTCACAGTTGTGAGTAATCACAGGGCACAGAGACAGTATCCAAAAACAAAATCAGAAGTGAAAAGGGAGAAAAAACAACAAAAACTGAGGAAATTCAAAAATCATCATATCATACTACAAAAGCCTATACTCAACAAAACTGGAAAACTGGGATCAAACATAGAATTTTCTAGATAGATATGAGGTACCAAAGTTAAATCAGAATCAGATAAAGCATCTAAACAGTCCCATAACTCCTAAAGAATAAAGGCAGTTATTAAAAGTCTCCCAACCAAAAAAAGCCCAGGACCAGATTGGTTTAGTGCAGAATTCAATCAGACCTTCATAGAAGACCTCATATCAATACTGTCCAAACTATTTCACAAAATAGAAACAGAAGGAGCACTACCCAATTCCTTCTATGAAGCTACAAGTACATTTATACCTAAACCACACAAAGACTCAACAAAGAAAGAGAACTTCAGCCCAATTTCCCTTATGAATATTGATGCAAAAATGTTCAATAAAATTTTCACAAACTGAATCCAAGAACACATCAAAACAATCATCCATCATGATCAAGTAGGTTTCTGGTTCAATATACAGAAATCCATCAATGTAATCTACCACATAAAACTCAAAAAGAAAAAAAGAATTACATGATCAAATGCTAAAAAAGCATTTGACAAAACTTGATACCCATTCACATTAAAAGTCTTGGAAAGATCAGGAATTCAAGGCCCATATCTAAACAAAGTAAAAGTGGTATACAGCAAACCAGCCAACACCAACATAAATGGAGAGAAACTTGAAGTAATCCCACTAAAGTCAGGGACTAGATAAGCCTGCCCACTCTCTCCCTTTCTATTCAATATAGTACTTGAAGTTCTAGGTATAGCAATTACACAACAAAAGGATGTCAAAGAGTTACAAACTAGAAAGAAAGGAATCAAAATATTTGCAGATGATATGATAGTATACTTAGGTAACCCCAAAAGTTCCAGCAGATAACTTCTAAACCTGATAAACAACTTCAGCAAAGTGGCTGGATATAAAATTAACTCAAACAAATCAGTAGCCTTCCTCAACTCAAAGGATAAATGGGCTGAGAAAGAAATTAGGGAAATTACACCATTCCCAGTAGTAACAAATAACATAACATATCTTGGGGTAAATTGAACCCAACAAGTGAAAGATCTGTATAACAAGAACTTCAAGTATCTGAAGAAAGAAATCAAAGAAGACCTCAGAAGATGGAAAGATCTTCCATGCTCATGGTTAGGCAGGATTAATATAGTAAAAATGGACATCTAGACAAAAGCAATCTACAGACTCAATGCAATCCTGATCAAAGTTCCCACTCAATTCTTCATAGAGTTAGGAAGAGCAATTCTCAAATTCATTTAAAATAACAAAAAACTAAGAATAGAAAAAACTATTCTCAACAATAAGAACTTCTAAGAGAACCACATCCCTAAACTCCAGCTGCATTACAGAGCAATAGTGGTAAAAACTGCATGATACTGGAACAGAGATAGACAGATACATCAATGGAACTCACACACCTGTAGTCACTTGATCTTTGACAAAGATTATAAAACCATCCAGTGGGAAAAAGACAGTGGTTTGAACAAATGGTGCTGGTTCAACTAGAGGTAAGCATGCAGAAGAATACAAATTGATCCATTTTTATCTCCCTGTACAAACCTTAAGTCCAAGTAGATCAAGGACCTCCACATAAAACCAGATAAACTCATTATAATAGAAGAGAAGGCGGAGAAAAGCCTTGGGCACAAGAGAAAATTTCCTGAACAGAACACCAATGGTTTATGCTCTAAGATCAACAATCAACAAATGGGACCTCATAAAATTGAACAGGTTCTCTAAGGCAAAGTACACTGACAATAAGACAAAATGGCAACCAGTATATTGGGAAAAGATCTTTACCAATCCTACACGTGATAGAGGGCTAATATCTAATATATACAAAGAACTCAAGAAGTTAGACTCCAGAGAATCAAATAACCATATTAAAAAACAGAAAGGAAGGAACAAAGAAGGGGAAGCACAAAAGAGTAGTAGAAACAGGTATGGGAGGAAATTGAGGAGATGCACAGAGGGTCAGGAAACTGAATAGAGGTATGTACCAATGGGGGTGGTGGGGACATAGGTAGCAACCAGAATGTTCAAGATGCCAGGAAAGCAAGAGCCTCCCAGAACCTCATGGGGATGGCATTAGCTGAAATGCCCCACAAAGGGGAGGGAGAACCTGCTGCAACCATATCTACAGGTTAGGCATGACCCCGCCCCCACCCCAGTTGAGGGATGGAGCCACCCACCCATCTCCAAAACTTTGACTCAGAATTGTTCCTGTCTAAATGAAATACAGGGACAAAGAGTGAAGCAGGGACTGAAGGAAAGGCTTTCCAGAGACTACCTCGCCTGGGGATCTATCCCATTGCAGCCACCAAACCCAGTCATTATAGCTCATGCCAAGAAGTACTTGGTGACTGGAGCCTGATATGGATGTCTCCTGAGAGTCTCTGCTAGAGTCGTAGAGATACAGATGAACATGCTTGCAGCCAGCCATCAGACTTAGTCTGGAGAGCCCAATAGAAGAATTAGGGGAAGGACTGAAGGAGTTGAAGGGGTTTGCAACCCCATAGGAAGAAGAACAATATCAATCAACCAGACCTTCCAGGATTCCAGGGACTAAACCACCAACCAAAGAATATACATGGAGGAACCCATGACTCCAGCTGCATACACAGCAGAGGATGGCATTGTCTGGCATCAGTGGGAAAGGAGACCCTTAGCCCTATGAAGGCTTGATGCCCTAGTATAGATGCACCACTAGGGTGGAGAGGACTAAGTAGATGGGTGGATAGGTGGGAAATCACCCTCATAGAAGCAGGGTAATGGGGGGAGGGGTGAGATAAAGGGTTTGCAGAGGGGAAACAAGGAAAGGGGCTAACACTTAAAATGTAAATAAAAAAAATGTCCAATTTAAAAAAACTTGATACCAATGTCCCTCAAACTATTGCACAAAATAGAAACTGAAGGAACATTACCTAATTAATTCTATGAAGCCACAGACCTAAACTACACAAGGACCCTACCAAAAAAAACCTTCAGACTAGTCTCATTTATGAATATTGATGCAAAATATACTCAATAAAATTCTTGTAAACAGAATCCAAGAACACATCAAAACCACATCATTCACCACGATCAAGTAAGCTTCATCCAGGGATGCAAGGTCAGTTCAATATATGAAAATCCATTAACATATTCTACCATATAATTAAACTCAAAGAAAAAAATTACATGATCATCACCTTAGGTGGAGAAAACGAATTTGACAGAATACAACACCCCTATATGTTAAAAGTATTGTAGAGATCATGAATTCAAGGCCCATACCTAAACATAATAAAAGCAATTGACTGTAAACCAACAGCTAATATCACACTAAATGGAGAGATACTTGAAGCAATTCCACTAAAATCAGGGGCAAAACAAGGATGCCCACTCTCCCCATATCTATTCAATAGTGTACTCAAAATGCTAGCTAGAACAACACAACAACAAAAAGAGATCAAGGGGATACAAATTGGCAAAGAAGAATTAAAGGTATTACTACTTGTAGATGATATGATAGTCTACATAGGCAACCCCAAAAATTCAGACAGAGAACTTCTCCAGTTGATAAACAACTCCTTTATACAAATGGTAAACAGGCTGAGAAAGAAATTAGGGAAACAACTCCCTTCACAATAGCCACAGATAATATAAAATATCTTGTGGTAACTCTAACCAAACAAGTGAAAGACCTTTATGATAAGAACCTCAAGTCTCTCAAGAAAGAAATCGAAGAAGATCTCAGAATTTGGAGAGATCTCCCATGCTCATGGATTGGCAAAATTAACATAGTAAAAATGACCATCTTACCAAACTTATCTACAGACTCAATGCAATCCCCATCCAAATCCCAACACAATTCTTCAAAGATATGGAAAGAGCAATTATCAAATTCGTCTGGAAAGGCAAAAAGCCCAGAATAGCAAAAACAATTCTTAACAATAAAAGAATGGCTGGTGGAATCACCATCCCTGACTTCTAGCTCTACTACAGGGAAAAGTGATAAAAATTGCATGCTATCGGTACAAAGACAGACAGGCTGATAAATGGAATAGAATTTGAAGACTCAGAAATAAAATCACACACTTACCTGCACTTGATCTTTGACAAGGAAGCCAAAAATATACAATGGAAAAAAGAAAGCATCATCAATAAATGGTGCTGGTCTAACTGGGTATCTGTATGTGGAAAAATGAGTATAGATCCATATTTGTCACCATGCCCAAAGCTCAAATCCAAGTGGATTAAGGACCTCAACATAAAACCAGACACACTGAATCTAATAGAAGAAAAATTGGGAAAGAGCCTTGAACTCATTGCCACGGTTTTGAGGAGGGGGTGTTCCTAAACAGAACTCCAATGGCTTACACTCTAAGATCAAGAATTAATAAATGGGACCTCATGAAGCTGGAAAGATTCTGTAAGGCAAAGGGTATAGTCAAAAAGACAAATCAGCATCCTAAGATTGGGAAAATATCTTCACTAACTTCACATCTGATAGAGAGCTAATATCCAAAATCTAAAAAGAACTCAAGAAGCTGACCACCAAAAGTCCAAACAACCCAATCAAAAATGGATTGACTTTAACCAAGCAAGTGAAAGATCTATATGACAAGAACTTCAAGTCTCTGAAGAAAGAAATTGAGGAAGATCTCAGAAGATAGATCTCCCATGTTCATGGATTTGGCAGGAATAATATAGTAAAAATGGTCATTTTACTAAAAACAATCTACAGAGTCAATGCAATCCCCATCAAAATTCTTATTCAATTCTTTATAGGGATAGAAAGAGCAATTTGAAAATTTATTTTGAATAACAAAAAACCCAGGGTAGCAAAAAATATACTCAACAATAAAAGAACTTCCAGTGGAATCACCATCCCTGACTTCAAGCAGTATTACAGAGCAATAGTCACAAAAACTGTATGGTATTGGTACAGAGACAGGCAGATAGATCAATGGAACAGAATTGAAGACCCAGAAATGAACCCACACACCTATGGTCACCTGATCTTTGACAAAGGAACTAAAACTATCCAAAGGAAGAAATATAGCATTTCCAACAAATGGTGCTGGTTCAACTGGAGGTCAGCATGTAGAAGAATGCAAATTGATCCATTCATGCTACCATGTACAAAGCTTAAGCCCAAGTGGATGAAGGACCTCCACATCAAACCAGATACACTCAAACTAATAGAAGAAAAAGCGGGGAAGAATCTTGAACATGTGGGCACTGGATAAAATTTCCTGAACAAACACCAATGGCTTATGCTCTAAGATCAAGAATCGACAAATGGAACCTCATAAAACTACAAAACTTCTGTAAGGCCAAAGACACTGTCATTAGGACAAAAAGGCAATCAACGGACTGGGAAAAGATCTTTACCAATCCTACAACTGACAGAGGGCTAATATCCAAAATATACAAAGAACTCAAAAAGTTAGACTCCAGAGAGCCAAATAATCTTATTAAAAATGAGATACAGAGCTGAGCAACAAATTCACAGGTGAGGAATATTATATAGAATGGCCAAAAAACACCTAAAGAAATGTTCAACGTCATTAGTCATCAGGAAAATGCAAATCAAAACAACCCTGAGATTCTACCTCACACCAGTGAGAATGGCTAAGATAAAAAACGCAGATGAAAGCAGATGCTGGTGAGGATGTGGAGAAAGAGGAACACTCCTCCATTGTTGGTGGGATTGCAAACTGGAACAACCATTCTGGAAATAAGTCTGGAGGTTCCTCAGAAAATTGGACATTCCACTTCCTGAGGACCCAGCTGTATCTCTCCTGGGCATATACCCAAAAGATGCTCCAACATACAACAAAGACACATTCTCCACTATATTCATAGCAGCCTTATTTATAATAGCCAGAAGCTAGAAAGAACCAAGATGCCCTTCAACAGAGGAATGGATTCAGAAATTGTGGTACATCTACATAATGGAATACTACTCAGCTATTAAAAACAATAACTTCATAAAATTCATAGGCAAATGGATGGAACTAGAAAATACCGTCCTGAGTGAGGTAACCCAATCACAGGAAAACATACTTGGTAATATACTTGATAAGTGGATATTAGCACAAAAGCTCAAATTATCCAAGATGCAGTCCACAGACCACAGGAAGCTCAAGAAGAAGGATGACCAAAATGTGGACGCTCCCACTCCTTATCGAAAGGGGAAAAAATACCCATAGGAGGAGATATGGAAGCAAAATTGAGAGCAGCGACTGAAGGAGCGACTATTCACAGCCTGCCCTACATGTGGCCCATATATATACAGCCTCCAAAACTAGATAAGATTGATGAAGCTAAAAAGTGCATGCTGAAAGGGACCATATACAGATCTCTCCTGAGAGACACATCCAGAGCATGTCCAATACAGAGGTCAATGCTAGCAGCAAATCACTGAACTGAGAACAAGACCCCATTTAGGGGAATTAGAGGAAGTATTGAAAAGAGTTGAAGGAGCTGAAGGGGCTTGCAACCCCATAAGAACAACAATGTCAATCAACCAGAGCTTTCAGTGACTGAACCACTACCAAAAGACTACACATGGACTGACCCAGGGCTCCAACTGCATATGTAGCAGAGAGTAGCCTTGTTGGGGCACCAGTGGAAGGAGAAGACCTTGGTCCTACCAAGGTTGGACCCCCAGTGTAGGGGAATGTCTGGGGGGGGTAAGGTAGGTGGATGGGGGAATACCTGTATGGGGGAGGGGGTGGGGATGCAGGCTTATGGACAGGAAACCGGGAAAGGGAATACCATTTGTAATGTAAGGAAAGAAATATATCTAATAAAAAATTAAAAAAAAAAAAACTGTGACTCATTTTCTTTTCCTGTCTGAAAGAAATGCAGGGATGGAAATGGAGAAGAGCCTGAGGAAAAGAAGGTCTAGTGATAGGCCCAAAGTGGGGTCCAGCTCAAGGGAGGCCCCAAGACCTGACACCATTACTGAGGCTATGGCATGCTCACAAAAAGAGACCTAACATGACTGCCCTACAAAAGACCCAACAAGCAGTTGAAAGAGTCAGATGCAGATATTTACACCCAACCAATGAATAGAAGCTGCTGACCTGTCTGGTTGAATTAGGGAAAAGCTGGAGGAAGCTGAGGAAGAGGGTGACCCTGTAGGAGGACCAGCAGTCTTAATTAACATGGACCTCTGAGATCTCTCAAATACTGCATCACCAACCAGGCAGCATACATCAGCTAAGATGAGGTCCCCAACACATATACAGCAGAGGACTCCTGGGTCTGGTTTCAGTCAAAGAAGATGAATCTAACCCTTAAGAGACTGGAGGTCCAAGAAAGATTAGAGGTCTGGTGGGTGTGGGGTGCATCCTCGTGGAGACAGAGGCACAGTGTGGAGGAGGTATGAGATATGGGATGTGGAACAGTCGGAGGGTGGACAGGAAAGGGAATAAAATCTAGAGGTAAAAATAAATAAACAAATTTTTTAAATGATAGTGTAAACATCGTTTTGAGGTGCTTCCATCATTTGGTTCTGATGTACGCCTCTACACCTCTGTAATGACTGCACAATTTTACATTCCCACCACAGTGAGCAACAATTTCAATTTCTTGATGTTTCTATTTCTTACTCTACCGGCAGTTTTCTTATTTCCCTTGCTTTCTTTGACTATGACTCACATGGTCATATAAATTCAAATAATAAAAATGCCTATTAATGTATCAGTATTTGCTCTAAAGTTATTGGACTTTCTAGGATGTAACCCCCATGTGTGAGGAGAGTCAGACTCATAAAGCATGCCTTTCGCCTCCATAGAATCTTCTCCTGATGAACTGCATGCAGAGCGGATATAATACTCAGTGTAGGAGTGAAGAGAGAAAGGCAATACAGACTGTGTTACCGACAAAACACTGAGGTGCAACACATGTTGTCTTTGTAAAGACTTTGGATGATACGCAAGCTTTGTCTTTTACTTTTAAAATAATATCCTGATTTTTCCAAGACCAGTCTTGTAGACCCAAAATCAAGAGAGATATAACAGCCTTCTAGGTATCATGAGGATTTTTTTCTCCTATTAGGATTAGGAATTGTTCTCTTGTTCTCAAGTCTTTTCTGTTATACCAACCACTTAGGTGCACATTCTGATTTCTGCTTACCAATATCAATAAGTAGACAGAAAAAGTACATGAAGTAGTATACTCTAGACTAATAGAATCAAAGACATGAGACAAAAGCCTAAGAAAATAAAGTGAGAATGGGTAGAATTGACTTTAAAAGAACACAAGGAAATCAGTAATTGATTTCCACTTTTAATTGGTTTTCTGAATATCAGGATGAATATTCTCTAGTTTTTTAAAAAATATCTCTAGTATTGGTGCATTGGCTGCACTAAAATTGTTTTCTTTTTTATGGACAACTGAAATCAATAAATAATATTTATTCTTAATTTGTGATGTTGAGTGGATTGAACATGTAATAATATGCCTGATGGCTGAATTCTGATCTAGGCTGCATTTCTATTATATTAATATGGGATAATTACACAGATGATAAGCGAGAAATGGTGGTCTGCAGTTATTTTCTCCCAGCAGTCTATAGCAAGTATGAATAGAATTTAATAAACATTTAATTCAATTTTATTTTGTATTTCCCCCCTCTCTGATACAAGTTTTTTTTTCTTTTACAAACTAATATACAGTTTGAAGTCACCATACCAATATTTCACAGAACTGTTTCGACTTTAAAAATTGAAATTTCAACTGCACTTCATTTGTATATGAAATCTTCAATGAGCTACCTAATTATTACATTATTAAAATACTCGTACATTTATCATTTAGAAACATTTTGTAAAGTAGCCAAAAGTAATTTAAATTTGGCACCACCATGTCCATAAATTCACAAACACTAGTGGTGAATACTTTCAAATAAGAAATTCAGTAAAATTAATTTGATTTATAAAATTTCATGATCTCAGTTTCTCATCTATACAAATTTCTGATGAAAAGTATTATCACAAATAAAATTACATATATTACATATGCTGATAAATAAATCTGATGATGCTTATATTTGAAATTAAGAAACCAAAGATCAACTAGACAGCACATACATGTGTGTGTGTGTGTATTATATATATATATATTTGTGTGTGTGTGTGTGTGTGTGTATATATATATGACTTTTCCGACATACACACATGCATACTATTTTAATGTCACAAAGTGTCATTCATTACACTTCTGTTTGGTCATTATAATTCTTGTATAATTCATTTCCTTTAATAGAAAAAGTTTTAAGTATTCCTCAAAATGTTTTAAATATCACTTAATTAAGTTTATGAGTTTATAAACTACAGTCAACTGTGTAAGATAATGTGTAAGCTAGATAAGCATAATTCTATTAATGAGA
This sequence comes from Rattus rattus, assembly GCF_011064425.1. Taxonomy (NCBI): domain Eukaryota; kingdom Metazoa; phylum Chordata; class Mammalia; order Rodentia; family Muridae; genus Rattus; species Rattus rattus. Next base: position 184,493,219 of record NC_046154.1, on the reverse strand, counting down.
TACAAAATTAGCATAAATATTATGTCATTTATTTTAAATGATACAAAAATATATCAAATATAGTAGAGTTGAGTATACTAAAACTAAGAATATATATGTAAACATTGCAATAACTCATCATTAGTATTATGTAAGAATTCTCCCTGTTGTGACTGCTTACCATTCTCACTTTTAGCTTATGAGTTAGCAGTAATCTATTTTGAGCTGAACAAAGATATCTTTGAGTTGTATAGAGAGCTAGTAGGCAGATGACTTAAAAAGGTATTTTCCCTCTACATAATAATATGAATTATTTATATTATTTCTTTAAGTCATCTTCCCTTTCACATTTAATAAAAATTATAAACAAATCTACAGATGATCTAGTTTATAGATAGATATATAGGTAGATGATAGATAAATAGATAGATGGAAGACCAGAAGATAGATAGATCTAGATTAATGATACAAGAAAGATATATGATAGAAGGACAGATATGTGGCACATGGATTAATGATAGCTTTTAAAGTCATGCCTCTTTCAGATGAGTTATTAAAATCTACAACAGCATCACTAGTTTAAAAATAAACCTAAAACTTGGTACCATATAGGATTTTCCTATAGTTCATAATGGTCCAAAAACTGAATACTGATCGTTCTTAAATTTTTAATGTAAATAAAGGATATGGAGTGTGTCCAGTCTAATAAGAACTAACTTGAATCACAAGGCTAATACTTTTCTGAAAAAGTAATTAACAGCATTCTCCCCTTTCCTGTGCCTATTTTCCTTTTTCTAAGTAACTTATTGCAATTATTTTCTGTGCATAGTTCAATAACTAGATAAGTTGCATCACAGAACCTAAGCAGGGGGATATAAACTGATGTGGGCATGATTTCTGAGAGAAGGCAAAAGCTTTCCCAAAATATAAAATTTTGAATAAAATTATTTTTTCTTTACAGCATTGTCCAGCTTTTTCTATAAACAGGCAACTGGAAACCATATATGAAACTATTTTTGGTCAACCACAGTGGCTTTCAGACAAGATTACCACCAAATTATCGTTGAGGAAGATAGTGTGAGTTGACACTTAAATAGCGTTTTTGAAAACTATTTTCAAAGCCATTGATTATCCCTATATTCTTGGATTTTGAGATTGTACTTATTACATTTCTGCCTTTCTCTTCCTCTCCTAAACCTTTTGATATAGCCCTCCCATTCTCCTTTAAATTCATGGCCTCTTTTTTTAATCAATTGTATATATATTTGTATATACATATATGTTCCTAAATATGACCTGTTGTATCTATTATAATGTTACTTTCATGTATGTTTTCAAGGCCATTTTGCACTGGACAGCTGATGGGTGCACTCTTCCCTAAGGGATACCACCTCTCTTGGTTACTCACTTTAAACGAGGTTTGATCCAAGAAGACCTAACATAACACTAAAAGATTTTTTGTTCTGCTGAGAGTGACAGGCAGGCCAGGAGAGAGGCCAGAAAGAAGAGCATAATCAGTAACCAAGTGTCACATATCTGAGGTCTGTAATAGCAAGAGAGGCAGGAAGTCAATTCCAGATGGATGTACATGAGGCAGAAAAATTTAGTGCCATAACTCAGATACGTAAGTCCTGTACTCCGCGAGGCTGACAAGACAGCCCTTGTAGAAACTTTGAGAATTCTATTGGAAAGAGTTAGGATTGTCAGCAAAAATAATTGTGGAGACTACAACAGTGGAAGGGATATCTCTATTGTTTTTATGTTGAAAAGAAAAGGAACATTAGAAAGGAGAATATTATATCATAATGTGAGCTTTCTTTAAGATCTATGTACTTGAAGATACTATTTCCAGATTAATAGCACAAATGGTCTTCTTACTAGATACTGATAGCCAAGATAGTAATATTTAGGAAAATGATTTCTAAAATATGATAAGCTAAACATGTAAGCAAATTAATTATATAACAATGTGCATAAATCACATATAAGAGTGTATGAGATACAATTAACACACAAATAACTATCCATTATTTTCATATTCATATGAAGAATATATTAAGGAGACCTGTCAGGGTACTAAAATGGATTGCATGTAATTTTAATTTATTCTAAAAAATAGGCTATACAAAAACTCAGCTTACTTTAAATAAACATAGTTGAAATATGTCAACCTGTACTACTTAAATGAGTAACTATTAATTACAAAACATTCTTGAAATATTTCTCAAGCTATATATTATAATTATTTTAAAGCACATATATACAAACCTACAAATTCAGAGAACACTTCAGGAAAGATACAGAAATCTGTCTATCATGGATGTGCCTCTAAGGGGAAAAAAGACATTTGTGTATATGTACTGACAATAAATTCAATTTTCTGAGAATATGTTAGAATTTTTGTTGACATTTTAAATATTATTTCAAATAATATACAAAGTGTTTTGTTCCTTGTGCATCTATATGTTTATCTTAACTCATAACATATAATTTGTTTTAGTGTCACTTGCTATGCTGGACAGTGAATCTGCAGAAATCAAATATGTGTACTGAATTATGTATGAGCATTAGAAAGCTGTTTAATTCTGGCACTGACAGCCATGTGGCGAGGTAGGACAGGAAAACACCCTGCGGATTGATGAGTGCCAGAGAAAGATTAAGAGAATGTGCCTTGCCAAGAGGGGCATTCTCTGTTCCAGGTTATTTTAACATATATAGTTTCCCCATACAGAAAGCTATTTGGGATCTTAGGACCATAGGTATCTCTGACATCAATGAGTCAAAGTATGTTTGCAGCAAGTACAAGTGATACACCACAAGTTTATAGTGGAAATTTTTCATTCGAGGAACCACAAGAATACACTTTTATTCAGAGGAGAAACAACAGAGAGCTGAGAGATTTTTTTTTCTATTGCAATTTCTAGGAACGTTTAAAAAGCATTCTATTTTAGAAAGTCTTCACACTGTGGACTGTGTATATTAAAGGACATACAAGTATATTTCTTATTCTTAACATCTTTCCATCAATCATTATCGAATTTTAATCTTGTGATGTAAAAGCTCTCCAAACATAGTTATTTTAAGTCACTAGAGTTAGCAGTAACACTGGGGAATAGTTCAAGTCATCTGTCCTATAGAAAGCATTTTTAAAAATATAAATTGGATCATTCAATCATTAACCTAGACATTTCATAGAATCTGAATGCAGAGTTATTTTGACTTTCTTAGAATATTTGAGATATTCATGTTCATGAAAACAATAAAATGAGTTAAGAGTTATAATTATGAAAGGGAAATGATTTTGCCTTGTTATTATATAACTTTAATAATCTAATCAACATTTCCCGAACTTAGAGGGAAATTAAATTTTCTTCAAAATAAACGAGTTTTAATAGGTTGAACAAATTTGGCCCCACTGTAATATCTTACGTGAAAAGTTTGGTCATTAAAAACTTTTTATCTAACAATACCATTTGCAATGTAGTTTGCAAACTTGTTTTTATTGGAATAGCATCTTTTGCCATCACAGAAATAACAGAATACTTACTATCAATAGAAACTAAAATTTTTCTTATCTTTTTTTAATATAAGTTAGCTTTTAAATGAAGTCTTTTTACCAAAACTCAGAGGAAAAAACTGCCACTGGTTCTTTTCAGTTTAATGGAGGATTTAGAAGCCATATATCCCTCAAATAAAAACAATTGTGATGACATGGCCTTTCCTTCTTCCCCATTAACCAGCACATACAGACCACCATTTCTGCACCTCACATGCATTCCCACCAGTTATACTCGTAGCTTCATAAATATCAGAATTGTTGACTCTTTTATCTTTAGTTAATCCCACTTTTTCTCATATAGTTTTTTTCTATGTGTTTGCAATGTTTTGGATGAGGTTTGAAACATGCTTTAATTTTAACTTTCTGTATCTGAAGCATCTTTACCGTACCTCGAAGACTGTTATGACTAGCTATAGCCATTCTTCATCTTCCAGAATGGTAGGTATATGCTTTAAGCCATTTAGAGCTTTGCTAGGACTATCCTTTCATCTCCAATAGTACTTTGGAGAAATGATCTGAATTTCTGTTCTGCATTTTAAAATCATCTTTTTATGATTGCTTTTAAATTCTTTTATCATTTTATGTTTACCTAGGCTTGTATTTACTCAGTATACTTCAAATCCCTTGTTTTGTTACTTTCCAGCAGTTTAGGAATGTTTTTAAGGAACTTTCCTATTAAGTGTTATTATCAGCTCTCATTCTCTGTTTTCATTGGCAATACAATTTCAAGGATTTATGATTTCTTCCTTAGTTTACCTTATTGCCCTTTTTATGCTTCATATTTTATGTGTAGCCTAGACTATTTTTCTTCATTAACTCATTTTTCCACTTTTCTAAAGTTATTTTAGAACATATACTTTAGTTTCATAGTCAATCCTTTATATATTTATTTCTATAGATTTTAGATATTTAATCTTCATTTATGTAACGAATGTTCACATATTTTAAACTACATGTTAGGTAACTTTGGTGTCTAGTTAGATATATGTCTTAAAATGTTTTAAAATAAGTTTATTTTCATTCAAACTATGCCTTTTGTACGTTACATTTGACAAATATTGATATTGTATCTGGAAAAAAATGTGGGACTAGATTGAAATTCCTAGTAATGTTACAATCTTTCAGCAAGGCTTTGCCTATGGTTTTATTGAACTAAGGTGCCTTCAGACATGTTTCCATGGACAAACAAAGCTGAAATATAAAAAGGTGCACATGCTATCAGCATAACGCACATGCTACCAGCATAACACACATGCTATGTAACGCAACGCTGTCATGTTCATGTACCTGTACCCGAAGTCTTTTCCAATTCCAGAAAAAAACCTGTTCCGAAACAATCTAGAGATTGTCATAAACTGTGAGAAAGCATTTTTTTTTAGAGTTTCAGAACAGATACTAACAATTTGAAATCAAGATTTAACCGATACATATTTTTATTTGTCAGCCGTAAAATAATGAATTATTCATTACAATGTGCAAAAACAAGCGCCACAGAGTTCTTCAAAATGCACACTGCTATAAAGTGAATGTAAATAAAGAGTAATGCATTTCTGTATGAAACAGACTGCTTACAAATTTGTTTCATATCTCGGGGGAGAATTGAATAATTATATGGAAAACTGTAAAACTACAGTGGCTTCTTTCCTGTCCTTTTTTTTGTTTTTTAAGAACTTTATGGTGTGCATACATTTTCATCACGTCTATGAGCCCCTCCCTCCCATCCTTTCCCCATTGACCTTCACTGCTTTCCCCTCCTAACTTCATACATTCTACTTCACCCCAACACACCACTGATTGTACTTAGTGCATGGATGTGTGATCATGGGTGTGGGACATTCTCCTGATGCATAAATAACTTTCAAAAGCCTGATTATTTATTTAAACTTATGCAGCCCTCTCTCAGTAGCCCTCAGTTTCACAATAGCTTCTGAGGTAAGAGTAGAATTCTATGACCCCCTCCTCAATTTTCATGAGGGTGTTTAGCTACCTTGATTTTGGGAAGGTTTTATGCATACCATTATAGCCATTGTGAGTTTAATGTGTGCAATGGCCTGGCCATGTTAATCAAATATTATTTCTCTGAGGATATCCACTACTTTTGACTATAAAATCTTTTTTGCTCTCTTCCATGATGATCCCTGAGTCTAGGAGGAACGACTGTGATACAGATGTCCGATTCAGAGGTTATTATTCTTCATTTCTTATTCTCTGTACATTGACCAGTTGTGAAACTCTGCATGAATCACTATTTACTTCAGGAAAAAGGATGACTGACAAATCTATGGGTGCAAAGAAGTTGGGGAACCCATGTATTATGGTGTCCTCTTAGCAAAGTAATAGAATTAGGTTCACTCTAGGCTCCATGACTTATTAGGCATTGGATTTGGGACCCAGTTAACAGTAGAAGGCACGAGTTCCACATTACCATGTAGTGATTGGTTAGTCTCATAATATTAGTGTCACAACTACAATAATAAGTCTATCTTGCCTAGCCAATTGTCATTGTAGATTTCACTATTTCTACCTGGGCATAATTATTAAATTCTTTCCTTTTTTTTTCCAGAGCTGAGGACTGAACCCAGGGTCTTGCGCTTGCTAGGCAAGAGCTCTACCACTGAGCTAAATCCCCAACCGCATTAAATTCTTCCCTAACTGGTAATAAAAATAGAACCTACCAGCACTAGGAAATGAGGCCCCAAAGTCAATACCTGCTTGATTCCTGTTTCCTGAGACATAAAATAGATCTCCTCTTTAGAAATATGGTCTTACTGTAAAGTCCTGGAGAATAAGAAAGAGTAGTGACAATTGACTGGCATGTCTGAGGGGCCTGTGGATTTCCACCAACCACAACCTCAGAAGAGGTAGCACATACCTATCACTGGGTTTTTTATTTGATAGTCTACGGTGTTTGGAAGAAGGATTACCTTTTCATTATTGGGTGACTCCATTTAAGCATCTTTTATTTATGAATATGTTTTAGGAACGCTCCCACATTTTTATATGGCATTTTCAGAGATCTATAGTGTTAATTATTGTTCCTATACTATTTCCCTCTCATCCTTACAGTCCTCACTCCATATAACCTTTTCTTTCCCTCTTCACACCATCTGAGTCCTATCCACTTCACCTTAAGTATCCCCTTACTAGTTGCAGCCTTCTATATTTATTCCAATCTAAACACAAATAGCCAAAGTTTTAAATATAGCAGGCACCTATGAGAGAAAATGTGCAGCATTTATCTATCTGCGTCAGGGTTACTTCACTAAAAATGATTACTTCCAAGGTTTTTTTATTTATATTTACAGTTGAATAAAACTTTATTTAGCATATGTACCACATTTTCATTATTCTTTTAACAGTTGATGAATATCTAGACTACTTATATTTCCTGGCTATTGTGACTAGAACAGCAATAAACATGGATGAGCAAAAATCTAAGTGGTAGGATATAAGTTCTGTAATTAATAAATTTGAGAATAGCAATCACCTAACAACAGCTTTAATAATTTAATAATAGAGTTTAAATAATTAAAACTGCACATTCTGAAATGTAAGTATTTATGCATACTTTCTTAGTGAGTTCTCTCTTGTCTTGAGACCCAAAGAAAAAGAAGTATCAGTAAAACATTCTGATTTATTATTTTCCTCCTTCCCATGGTATTTTTTTTTACCCAACTCTCTCTCTCTCTCTCTCTCTCTCTCTCTCTCTCTCTCTCTCTCTCTCTCTCTCTCTTCCTCTCCCTTCCCCTCCCCCTCTCTCTTGTTCTAGAACATTATTCCCATAAAATCTGCTTGCACTCAGGTGTTTGCATCAGTCTCTGATATCTGACCTAAATCAAGACAAAGTCTAACTGATTTAAAATTAGACTTTAATCTTTGAATGCTAGTCAGTTTTCACTAGAAGTTTTCTCCTAGTTCCAAGCCATCCAGAATACTTAGGTCTAGATTCACTGATTATCCTTAGAGCTGGCAGTGGAACTCACCCTCTGAGTCTCAGCTTTTGAACTGGCAAATCCCTCAGTTCTTCTTCAATGCAATCAAATAGATGCATTTAGCCAAGACTCTGTATCTTCAACAATAAAATGAATTTACTTGTCTGTTACTGCCCAACCTTTCTAATCTAAGAAAGTTGGTGTCAAATAATTTTTCTTAAATATCATTCAAATAAAATTTCTTAAATATCAACCCAAAGTTGATATCATTAACATGCTTTTCAGTAGAGATAGATCTCATTGGTAAAAGGAAATGGAATAGAAAGATATGGAAGGATGGGGGTGGGGTGGAATAAGAGGATTGGATGGTGAGAAGGGGAAAACAAGAACAAGGAAGGAGAGAGACAGCTAAATTAAGGTCTATTTGAGGCATGGCAAGAAAACTGAATACAGTAGAAGCTCTCTAAAATATATAAATATATAGATGATCTAAATACAATCGTGAAATAACATAAGAGACAGTATCCCAACTGACCACTCTTTGTCACAGATTGAAGCCATTTGTACCAGAAGTCCTATGTGATCCTATGGGAATCATAGGCTATTGCTGAGACTATAAGCTGTAGATTTCTCTACAATCTAATGGCTTGATCTCATTGCAAAAGACGGCATCCACACAAGTCACTGCATAGGAGAAGTTGAGCTAGTTGCATGCCTCGAGCCTTTACCCCTGCATTCTAGTGTCATTGGTACAGAAATGTACTCTGCATACTACCAAAAGAGAAACATTCAGAGCCTGCCCCACATATGGCCCATACATATACAGCCACCCAATTAGACAAGATGGATGAAGCAAAGAAGTGCAGGCCGACAGTTACAAGATGTAGATCTCTCCTGAGAGACACAGCCAGAATACAGCAAATACATAGGCGAATGCCATCATTAAACCACTGAACTGAGAACAGGACCCCTGTTGAAGGAATCTTAGAAAGAACTGAAAGAGCTTGAAGGGGCTTGAGACCCCATATGAACAACAATGCCAACCAACAAGAGCTTCCAGGGACTAAGCCACTACCCAAAGACTATACATGGACTGACCCTGGACCCTAACCTCATAGGTAGCAATGAATATCCTAGTAAGAGCACCAGTGGAAGGGGAAGCCCTGGGTCCTGCCAAGACTGAACCCCCAGTGAACGGGATTGTTGGGGGGAGGGCGGCAATGGGAGGAGGATGGGGAGGGGAACACCCATAAAGAAGGGGAAGGGGAAGGGGGATGTTTGCCTGGAAACTAGGAAAGGTAATAACAATTGAAATGTAAATAAGAAATACCCAATTTAATAAAGATGGAGAAAAAAAAAAGAAACATAAATTCCAAGACAGCCACAAAACTCATCCTCAACGACATCCTTCCTGCACGATATGCAAAGGCAATGGTAACCAATGTGGGACTAACCATTAATATCTGGTTTAACTTAATGCCCACTCCACTAGATAGATGGAAACCGAGCATGACACTGCTTGGGTGACCAAGAATATGAAACTAGATATCAATGGGACCTAAGGTAAAACCAAATACTATAGTTCTAGAAGAATAATGTAGCAACAAAATGTCATCTAATGACATTGTGTTATACTCATTGATCAGTGTCACTTTGCTCGGCCACCATCAGAGAAGCTTCCTCCTAGAATAGATTAAAACAAAGATCCACAGCCAGATGGGATTCAGAGAGCGAGACCTTGGATACTCAGCCCATTCCTTTTCCCTACAGATTACATTTTATAAATCATAAATGCTTTCAAAAATTATAGCATGTAGAAATCAGGAGATATGGATACCATTTAGTTAGTAGACTTATCATTTAGCATGGAGTCTACAAGTCCATCTCCAGAACTACATAAAAATGATCATAAAGGATCATGAGTATAAACACAATTCTTGGGTGGTAGAGAAATGAGGGTCAAAAGTTCAAGGTCATCCTCAGTTAGATGACAAGTGTGAAACTGGCCTATGCTATTTGATAAACTTCCCTGAGAAGAAACAAAAAGAAATTCAGTCCTATTTTGCAAATTATGAGTTATTTTATGCACTGTAATATGTAGGGCATGAAGTGACCAAATGATAAAGTGTCTGCATAGTTGCCCTAAGTTAGAAGTCACTTGTTTTTCCTTAAGTCCCATGGCACTAAATGGTGAAATTTCAGAGATAGCTCTGGCTACTCAAAACAGATGTCACCAAACATTTACTGAATCAGTGCCTGAATATTGCCGACTATTGGTGAAAAACTAGCTATGTCAGGAGGGGGAAAGTCTTCAGTATTTCTTGTAAGAAAGATGCTGATATATTAGGCAGCCATTTGAGATAAAAAGCAAAGCAGTTGTTGGTTTTGTGTAGACTGCAGAAGATATATTGCACGTCTTCCGGTTATATTAACTCTGAGGATTTGCTGCAGCAGAAACACAGACTGGAATCATCCGTAAGATGCACTGGATGCTCTGTGCATTCTCTGACAGGTAAAGGCCTGATCACAGTCTTTCTGGATCTTGACAGAATGTCGGCAAGAGAAGAGAATGAGAACCCTGTAAGGAGCTGTTGTAAGGACATATATTCAACTCTGTCTCTTTCGGGAGGTGAGTCAGAGACAGTTCGTCATCTCTGAGTTTTCACGAGACATGGAACTGTCTGTCTCATCATCCTGGTCATTGTGTCTGAATATAAATTCTATATCTGCTTTTAGCCACTGTCTTCCATATAACGCACGATGGTTTTCTGACTTCTGTTGCTTAATGTCCCCTTTTCAATTAGTGAGACAAAAAAACAAACAAACAAACAAACAAAAAACCTGATTTTTTTTTTTTTGCTTCAATGCTTTTTTTTTTCTGACTCTTCAACTTAAAAACATGGTATCTTTATTTAACAGTCTGGCCTTCCAATGTAATTTTTGATTTTCATATTTTGTATGCTCACACCACAGTAAAATAACCTGTAAGTCAAACATGAACATGAGATAGATAGCTTCAAGAAAGCATCAGGAGTACAGGAGAATTGAAATATGCAGGTAGTTTGTATGGGAGTCATGTAATACTGTCAATTTAAGCTTCTGATTTTATTTTTTATAAGCATCACTTGGTAAATAATTTCCAAATCTCAGTTGCAAAAACGATAAGGTGGTAATCACCTTGGGAGGGTATGGCAAGCTAGCATTTGTAAATCTGGTATACACTTGGCCAAGTTACAAAGCTCGGCTTCTGTTGAGCCGAAAGAGCCAATAGAGATTGGGTTCACTCACTTGACAGAGAGATGGCTATTGTGGAGACAACCTGGTCAGGTTGGCTCTACTCCACAGATCATTACTTTTCTTCCTACAGGATCAGAACACAGTTTCAAACCGGCATGTTCATCTCAAAACAGCATGGAGAAGTGGAGTGGGCAATCACATACAAATGCTCTTACGTCTCTGTCTGCATTGTATGTATTATCACCCAGACAAGGCAGCTTAGTTTTGAATGAAGAATCCAGGGTCAAAATATATTAATTTCTCAATGGTAAAAGAACATGCCAAAGGATCATGACAAGGTGCATGAGTGTATAATTCTATCATTATGGAGACAGCAAACAATATTGTAGCCTGCCAAATTCTCATTGGCTGAATTGTCTGTGTGTAGATATGCTTCAAATGAGTATAGTACTCAAATATCTGTATCCAAATCAAAGTGCTTAACTACCAGTGTGTATTTGTGTGTCTGTGTGCGTGTGCATGCACACACAAACATATTTATACCGCTTGAACTTCTGGGAAGGAAAGTGAAATTCACTGGCCATCAGATAAGATCTTTAATCATTTGCTCCCATGATTAAAATTTATTGAGCATTATGGTTATTATTGCCATACATTATTAAGTAAAATGTATCTTTAAAACACCATAAAAAGCTTGGGGGTAAATTAATCAAACATAAAAGTACTATAAAGGTTTATATGTTAGAAAAAGACAGGAGTTATAAGCTGGATTGATAGATATAACAAGTAAAAATTGCAAAATCTGGCGTGACTGTGTGTAAGAAACCCATTTCAGTCATGACCACATGATTAATTCTGGAAGCTTTTATCATGTTGCAAGAATACAGTTTGATTTTTAGAGTAACTGGAGAATGTTGTTTGTAATAGGGAGATGATTCTAATCAGCCAAGAGTGGTACTTATCATCAGGTGGCCACCACAGAGGATCCTAAACATATCCCAAAGTCTGTGGAAAGCAGGTAAATGGAGGAGAAAACAGGGCCAATGGAAACACAGAGTTTCAGAGGAAACATGAAATGGATCAAAATGACTGGGTAGTGCAAACATGCACCTTGAATATGATTAATGGTGTCGTTCATGAACAGAGAAATATGATCAGTTTATCTTCCTAGTCAACCACAGTAAACTTAGAAGAAATATTTAGGGTATAAAACACACTTGTTGCCAGAACACTTGGTCATCTCATGTTTCACCACTGAACTAAATAAGAACAGGAGATAGTTTATAACAAATCTTAAAGGAGCAATAATGGGCCAATAACCCACTGGCTGGAGGAGACATAGGTCCTGGGGTAAAACATACTATCACTATGCTAACTGAAGGTAGTAAGAAACCACCCTGTCATTTTTATTTTGATCATCTCTCAACTGCCATGAGAAAAGCTGTTGTGTATAAGTGGTAGATGATCATCAACAGAAAGGTCCACAACAAGTTAACCTGCGGAGAATGCAAAACTGTGGCGATTGGCAACATGCTTGGCTCTAAAGACGACACCTACAGCAAACTTCTTCTCTTGGGGATCATTGAGGAAGAGGGGACAGAAAGATTATCAAAAGTCGGGGAGAGTTAGAAGTCTGCAGCAAAACATAGTTGTCAGATATGATGGTGTAGTTGCACACATAGACTCATGGTGGTTGTCTCTACATGTAGAGGACCTATATAAGATCAAGCCAGCCAAAATTCCAGCATGATGGGTATGGGCCTATAAAGTCCTAAGGCTCAGATGCTATTGACAATGGCTACTAAAGGAGGCAGAATACGTTTTCTACGTGGAGATGGGGAGAAAATTATAAAGAAGGGAATATGTTATAGTAAAAAAGAAAAAGAGGCGCATCACGACCAGTTCCCACATGTACTGCTTTGCCTTTTCTCTCCCGAGCTCCCTCTGACCTGGGCGGTCCACAAGCTGTTCACCCTCAGTTCCCTTGGCAGGTTGTTACCACGCCAGGCATACACATTCCAATTCCGTGGCAGGCTTGGTGAGTCCTGTCACCACACATTCTCTTGAACTCAATTAAGGCTCCACATGAAAGAACACACCACACAATAATCACTGATCCAATTGATTAGATATGATTTGCCCATCTAGACAGCACAAAACCCTGTGCACACCCATCCCTTAAAAAGAGTCATAAAAACCTGTATCTATGCATAGAGAAGAATCGTACCATCTGCCGCCGTGTTCTCCCAGCTCCTCTTCTTGCTCTGGTTCTTTCTCCTCTTTCTAAAACTTTTCTCCTGTCCATCCTTCCTTCTCGTCCAATGACAGGCCTCATTCTACCTGCCTTCTTGCATAAAGACATCAACCTATAGGAATAGAGAGTGAATTTGAGCCAAACACATTGTAAGCATGTGAAAATCTTAACTGAAATATTTTAAACCCAATTATAAATATATTCTAATATTCAAAATCTTCACTAAGTAAAGAAGCCTCTAAAAGAATTTTAATTTAATTTTTCCCAGGGCATTATATTGCAGAAATTTCAAAAAGACAAGGGGTTCAGTGGCAGGCTCTGTAAAGCATATGGGCAGAGAAGACTGTATGGAAGGCAGCTGAATTCAAACACAGAGGAGGCGTGGGAATTTGCTCTTTCACTTGACCTTCAGCTAGTTTATCTTGGATGACAGTGATGGTGACTATCATATCAACCTCATTCTCCTACCACCAAATAGTACCCAATGTCAGCAGAGAAGTGGCTATAATTTGTAAAACCTTAAAAGGTCCTATCAGTTAAATATGTTTGTCTATAGTATGGATTTTGAAATGTTAATTTCTTAAGTTTTGTTTCAATTTGTTTTGTAAATTTCATAAAATGAAAGGAGTAATTAAATGTATACCATTGAATTTCCCCTAGATATACTTATAAACAATAGTAAATGAACCTAAATTCAAATTTTTATATCTGGAGTTGAATAAAATAAACATAACGTATCACATTTTTTAACGTCTATCAGGTTTAACTGATAGAAAAAGAAAAGGTCTAAAGAAGCACCTTCACGTGTGTCTGAAGGAACCAGAAAAACCCAACTCAACAGTGGCAAAAAGAAGGCAGTAAACACATAAATAAAATTAAAAACAGTAGAAAATAGCAGAAAAGGTAAAGGAAATGGGTTGTTTTTAGAAATAGTGAGCAAAATTGACAAATATGGGCAAAAGGGGGGCTAAAATAAATAAAAAGAGAGAGAAGACAAATATCCAATATCACATACATACAAGGGGTCATACAAGAATGTTAGGAGATTTCCCTTTTTAATTTCAGTGTTGATTTTGTATATTTCACTTGGGGATGGCTACAGAATATAAAATAAAAATAAAACATTAATGTAATAACTTGAATAAGACCCAAGGCTTGGAAGGAATAAAGGAATAAATGATTAATTAGAAAATGGGATTGTGGGGAGTTTATTACAGAATAGGGAACAATGCAAAATGTTACTGAAATCCATTGTGTTACAATTGTAATCACCATGTATCTGCTGAGTAAATCTGTATAGAAGTAGTTCATTACCTTTCCCTACCTGTGTGCAAGGAACGAAGGACTGATATTTGTCTCAGAAGGTTCAGTGGAGTAAATATTGCTTGTGAGTAAAACCAGGCGAAGAGAAAATTGTAGCATGTCAAAAACTTCACAACCCATTTTTATGTTGATTATATCTGGTGGCTACCTCAATGTTTGATGAGTTTTCTAGCTAGTATTCTTGAATATTGTTTATAAAACATCTCATTTCCACCATATAACTTATGAGGAAGTAACACCTATAATTATAATCATCTTTGCATTTATTAGGCTTCAATATTTTTCTTCCAAAAATTATAGCTTTGGATCACATGTGGCTGGTCCTCAGTTGCTATCTGCTGAGCTCCTGATCCTCTCCATCCTTTTAATCGCAAGGTTTTCCCAGTTCTTCCTCCTGTATTTGTCTCCAACCACAACACTGAGCTCTGAGCTTCTAATTTTATCTCTAGTCTCAACCAGTACATCCTCCAACGCATTTCTAAAGTGAATCAAGGCTTCCCACTTTCACTAGCACTCCCCAGCTCCTGCACATAGACTTTTAGACAGAATCCAGGAATTATCTGCTAAAGATGCATAACTGTTCTTTCTACTCACTCCATTTTCCTAGCATATCCTCCCCCAGGTCCCACACAGACTGGTGTTTGCCTTCTCTGCTTTTCTCTAGACATAGAATTTGCAGCTTTTAAATGGTTCTTTTCATATTTTGTCTCGCTGATTCCTTATCTATTGGACCTCAGCCAAGGTGTCACATTCTAGGAATATTGAGAACTGGACTGCTTCTCTCCTTATGTAATGCCACTTCACCATGTCCTGTCCTCCTCTTGCTCTTTTGTATGTTATCTCTACCCTAGTAGAGAAATAGCATAGTAGTCAGTTAGCAAATATACATTGGTTCAAGTTCTCAGGAGACAGAGGCCAGAGGATCTCTGTGAGTTTGAGCCCAGCTTGGTCTATGTTGGTAGTTTCAGGAGAGCCAGGGTTATAAAACACAAATACACATGCAAAATAACCTGCGAAGCATTAAATAATCTAAACCTGGGTGGTATGCTTATAAACTTGTACTTTGGAATTTTAGGCAGAAGAAATGCTATAGTTTTGATACCATCTTGGACTGCATTCCTGGAGTCCACCTCCTGTGGAGTTCTAGAACCTGAGCACAGATTTCTGGTATCGGAGAAAGTGAAGACAGTGACCACCTGTTGACACTCAAGCAAGGGGTCCCCGGAATAGCTGGCGCCATCTTTATTTACACAATCACAAGCCTGATCCTCTGAGCACTGGAGCATGTAGACTGTGCCAGGAGAGAAACTGGCAAGGTAGAGCAAGTCCAAATCAGCTAAATGTCAAATTTGGAGATTAGAACCTCATCTTGTGACCCGCAGGAGTAGGGTCCTCCTTGTTTCAGAGCCTGCCTCAGAACACAACTCAGAGACACTCAACCAGGTAGTCAGTCTTGTAGCACAGCACCTACAATTCTTCCCCATGCAAATGAGGCATCTCAATAGTCATAACCTTCAGCCAATGACCTTTTCCTTCCCTGGATATTTTCACAACCTCCCACCAAACTATATAACCCTGGGTTTACCGCAAATAAAGAGTATGCATTAAAAGTCACCCACAGTAAAGAAATACGAACAAGCGAAGGGTCAAGTCAGAGAGGAGCTTCATTAAAAATACCAGAGAAGGCCTTCACCTACAAAAGACCTAACACTAAGACTGTCAGAGAACCAACTGGGATCCTGCTTGTCCAGGGATAACTCCTTCCTGGCCTGGAAGGCAGCAGTGTCTGACTCCTGGAAGGGAAGAGGCAGACTGCAGACCCCATCCATTCCAGACGTTGCCCAGTCTTCTCCAAGCTGGTGTATAGTGGCATCGGGAAACCCCGAGAAGAGAGTTGAAGCCTGGAACCATAACCATTGGTTATTTTATTAAAGAAATCATAACATCAGCATTCTAAAAGCCCTATCATTACAAAAAGTCCCCCAAAATTTCCTTCCTCCTCCACCTCCTCCCACTGAGGGGTCAATCACCTCTGCAATCCCATTTTCTACTTTTATCATTTTATTCCTTTCAAGCCTTGGGTCTTATTCAGATTGTTACATTAATAGTTTATTTTTGTTGTATATTCTGTAGCCATCCCCAAGTGAAATATACAAATTCAACACTAAAATTAAACAAAGCAAAATCAAAACTATTTCATTACAATTGGGTGCACAGTCACTGATGAGTGGAAATCTTTTGCTTTGCTATATATTAATCTCCCAAGAATGAAAGTTAGTTACACAGAAAATTCGCCAATATGGTAAAGGAAACATGAATGAGTTGAAAAGAGATAGGGAGATATTAACTCAGAATATGGAGGGCAAGCACAACTTTCAGCCATATTCCGTGTTCTTTTCATTGTTTGCTAATCTTAATGATGTAAGAGGTTACTGTCTTTGAGGGAAAATTGAAATGTAGTGATGGTATTGTTGATTTAGAAAATGTCACATTGTGGAGGAACATCATTTGGGCATGTGCCTCAGAATGGAACAGCTGAGGCTTGAGGTAAACCTATTCCGAATTTTTTTGAAAAACCACCAAATTGATTTCCAAAGTGGTTGTACAAGTTTACTCACCGACCAGCAATGGAGGAGTGTTCCCCTTGCTCTACATCCTCATCAGCATGTGCTATCACTTGAGTTTTCAAGTTTAGCCGTTCTGATGGGTATAAAATGGAATATCACAGTTATTTTGATTTACATTTCACTGATGAGTAAGGAAATTGAGCATTTCCTTAAGTGCTTCTCAGTTGTTTGAGATTCCTCGGTTGGGAATTCTCTGTTTAGCTCTATTATCCCATTTTTAATTGGGTTATCTGGTTTGCTGCAGTCTAATTTCTTGAGTTCTTTATATATTTTGAGTTTTAGTCCTTCATCATTGAAGGGTTGGTGAAGATATTTTCCCATTCTGTGGGCTGCTGTTTTGTCCTATTAATGGTGTCCTTAGCTTTGTGGAAGTTTTTCAAATTCACGAGGTCTCATTTATCAATTGTTGATCTTAGTGCCTGAGCTATTATTGTTCTGTTCTGACATTTGTCTCCTGTGCCAATGTGTTCACAGATATTGTCCACTTTCTCTTTTATTTCACTTAGTGTGACCAGATTTATGTTGAGGTCTTTGATACACTTGGACTTGAGCTTTGTGCAGGGTGATAAATATGAATTGATTTGTATTCTTCTACATGCAGACATCTAGTTAGGCCAACACTATTTGTTGAAGATTTTTTTAAGTTATGGTTTTGGTTTCTTTGTCAAAAATCAAGTGTCCATATGTGTGTGGGTCTTTATTTCTGGGTCTTAGATTCAATTCCATTGGTGAACCTGTCTGTTTTTATACAAATACAGTGGGTTTTTTTAATTACTAGTGCTCTGTAGTAGAGCCTAAAATCTAGATGTCCTTCAACTAAAGAATGGATAAAGAAAATATGGTACATTACACAATGTAATACTACTTAGCTATTAAAAACAAAGACATGATGAAACTTGTAGGCAAATGGGTGAAATTAGAAAATATCATCCTGAGAAGGGCAATCCAAACCAAGGAAGATATGCATGGTATATATCACTTAGCAGTGAATATTAGCCATGAAAAATAATCATGTTACAATTCACAGACCCAAGAAATCTAAGAAACAAGGAGGAAGGAGGGGACAAGTGAGGATACTGAATGAATCTCACTCAGAAGAGGAAATAAAATTGTCATTAGAATTGGAGGCAAAGAGGGAACTGAATGGAAGATTGGGTCTAGAGGGGTATAGAGGTGGGGGTTAGTGATAGAGAAAATAGGGCGGGGGGGGGCTGAGAGGTCTGAACAAGAGACAGAAATTGTGGTAGGGAGCATCTCTGGGATAAGCCTGAGGCCCAAAAAGGAGGAGGTTCCATGGAGTCTATGAAGTTAACCCTAGCTAAGACTCCTAGCAACTAGGGATATGGAGACTGATATGACCACTTCCTACAGCCAGGCAGGACTTCCAGTAGAGGAGGGAGACACCAAACCACTCACAAAATCTTTGACCCAAAATTTGTCCTGCCTACAAGATGTACAGGGATAAAGATGAAGCAGTGTTTGAAAGAATAGCCAACCTATAACTGGTCCAACTTGAGACCCATCCCATGGGAGAGACCTACCCCTGACACTATTAATGATACTCTGCTGTGCTTGTAGATAGGAGCCTAGCATAACTGTTTTCTGGGAGTCTTCATTCAACAACTGACAAAAACAGATGCAGAGACCCTTAGCCAAACATTAGACTGAGCTCAAGGAGACTCATGGAAGAGTAGAGAGAAGGATTGATGAAGCCAGAGGATTCAGGGACACCACAAGAAGACCAGCAGAGCCAACTAACCTTGGCCCATGGGGATTATAAAGACTGAATCACCCACCAAAGAGCAAGCAGAAGTTGGACCTCTACACATTTGTACTAGATGTGACGCTTGATCTCATATCAGTCCTCTAACAACTGGACTGGGCTGATCCTGACCCTGTTGCCTGCTTTTGTATCTCTTTCTCCTGTCTGGACTGACTGCCTTGCCTGGTCTCAATGGAGGAGGATGCACTTAGCTCTGCTACAATTTGATGTGCCAGGGTGGGTTGGTATCCATGGGAGACTTCCCATTCTCTGACAAGAAGGGAAGGGATAATGTGGGAGAGGATTGTGAGGGTGGGGATGGTAGAAGGACGGGGCTGCAATCAGGACATAAAGTGAATAAATAAATTAACAAAAAAGAAAAAGGAATTCTTGGGAAATTGAATGTTAAATAAAACAGCTCTAGGGACAAAATAATTCTATTGGCTGCAGACTACTCTGTGAAGGAAGGAAGTCTTTTGAGACTCAATTTCTTTTTTTTTTTTATCATTCAGAGATCTTTTTTTTTATTAACTTGAATATTTCTTATATACATTTTGAGTGTTATTCCTTTCCGGTTTCGGGCAAACATCCCCTCCCCCTCCCCTTCCTTATGGGTGTTCCTTCCCCACCCCCCCCATTGCCCCCTCCCCAACAGTCTAGTTCACTGGGGTTCAGTCTTAGCAGGACCCAGGGCTTCCCATTCCACTGGTGCTCTTACTAGGATATTCATTGCTACCTATGAGGTCAGAGTCCAGGGTCAGTCCATGTATAGTCTTTATCTTAAAAAATTAGTGAATACAATGCACTGCCTATGGAAATTTTGACATGTTAATATCCCATAACTGACTACCTGGTTCAAAGTATAAATGTATTCAGTGGTAGTTAATGCTACATGATATGATTTTAGAAATACCATTATGAATTATTATAGTATAGAGGACTTTATTCAATTGTTCACTAGGCATTGAAGGTGGGCATGAGACGATCAGTCAGGCTGTGTTTACCCTCTCTAACAGGGAATTACCCTCTCTGATAGTTCCTTTGGACCATTTTGCCCTATTTCCTTTGTAAGGAGCAGATTCTACTAAATTTCAAATTTCTAAAAGACAAAAAACAACTCTGATAATTACTTGGCAACTAGGATATAGTAGATTCACAGTACTTGGTTGCTATCAGCTTTAAATATCTGTGTAGGTGGCTCCAAGAAAAGAGACCAATAATTAAAAGGAAAACTAATTTGGATAAAGCTCAGTTATACAGAGCTTTCAAAACCAGGCAAAGCATGTATACCCACATTTATTAAATATGGTAAAGCAAATCCAAGTAACTGATGACGATAATAGGAAATTAACAACTCTTCTCATGACTTCTGTGGACACCAAAGAAGAAATATACAAGGATTAACAGTCATTATTAAAAATAAGACATGCTGAGCAATGTACATGAAACTAGATATTAAAATTTAATACAATCAAAGTGATATCACACCGAATAGACAGATAAATGGGATGAAGTTCAAACAACTTGAAAGGTGGGCTATATTTGTCCCATCTTGGAGGACTACAAAGAAAACTGTTTCAGAGGGCAGAATGTTAGCTATGTAGGTCATCAAGCACATTGGCTGAAAAGATAGATTACCCAAGTTAAGGAGTCATGCTAATTATTGGGCTCTTTATAATATTGATCGTGGACTTGGAAGAAATAGGTTACATGCCAGCCCGGGATTCATAGAATATTAATGAACAAGTACTCAGTGAAAATTCTACACTGGAATTTATCCTTAATAAAGTGGTATATATGCTCTGAATGTCAACTAGCCTCCTTTTCAGCAACTGAGTACTTGTCCAGTAGACTCAGAGCAAGGTGTGTGATCATACTGGCATGGCCTAGACTATACAAGTATATGATGCTATAAAATCGCCTGCATTAAGACTTGTTTCTCACCCTTCTCCAGTGTTTTGGATACAGTGACTAACTCGAGCTTCTCAGCATGATTTCCTGCTTTGTTGATGTATTCCTGCTGGATAACAGAAGATTAATTACATCAGACTCCTCCACAATGACAAAGACAGGCAATAAAATGGTGTCATGAACATAGGCATTCCTTTCCTTGAATTCCTTTTCCTTGTTTATTATGAAAATCACAGTTCATGTCTTTGTTAAATGCTTAATGTGCCAACATAATAATCCAGGCAACAATACTTTTTATCAAACAAATGTAAAAGACAAAGGAAAAGGGCTTAATACCCATAAGATGTCTAGGTGCTATGACCCATAACACAGTGGAAGGGTTGAGTAAATGCTCAATTACGTTCCAAATAAAAAGAAAATCTGTCAAGAGATTTCTCTTCTTCCCAGTCACTCTTACTGACTATTCACTCTACACAACTATATTCTGGATAAAGACCCTATACAAAGAGTTATTTAAGCTTAGCTTAGAGACAAAAACTATATTTGTTAATATAGTCCCAACCCTAATAATGACATAGATAGAAGAAAGCAACATCTGTTGTGCATGCAATAAGATGCATAGCATGAAGTATTTTTTACACGCGATGAAACAGTGAAACAGACTCACGGATATGAGACAGCAGAGATGATGTATGGCTGAATGCAGATCAGTGTTCATGATTGCTTTATCCCAGATCTCAAAATCCTCTAGTGTGCCAGTTGTAAGAAGGCTGAACTATTTACTAAAGACATCGCTGCAGAAATTTAAAGCATAATGAAGGATAATAGAATTTGTCCATGCTTCGAAGAAAATGTAGTACCCCATACACTTGGAATATTGGAATGTTGAATGGCATTGAGAATGAATGTTTTCCAGGAAACACATTTCTGGTGTTCCTTTCCTTGGTCTGCTTATTCTCTACATCTTCTCTTAATGTAAGCTTTACAAGAAAAATACCATTATAGATCTTGTAGACAGATAGCTAGAGTTTCTCAAGCAGTATATAACACTCAGAAAATGTTCTACAAATATCTACTATGTAAATGAATTATTTCATTAAACAACTCTAATGATTTATGCTCATCTTCCACATACCTTTCCATGAATCCTTATTTGTATAATTGCTGGCCAAGAATACTGCCTAAAGGGCTTTGTTGTCGTTAATAAGCATTTGCATCTATCTAGTGAGAGATATTATTGACAGACTACTTGCTTTGAACATGACTATATCTATTTGGGGATCCAAATAAGACAAGGGATATCATGTTCTAGTAGGAACACTGTAAACCTGGTACCAACTCTTCCTAGTGATCTATGAGATCTTGAGAAGAAACTCAAGGAGCTGTGGTTTGGAATTCTTCATTTGCAAAATGAAGTTTAGAAATTAGTCTCTCAGTTCAGATCACCTCTGTAATCCAAGCCACCACTTATATTATTGATGCTTTTGTTGCTATTATTGTTTTTTGTTGTTGTTGTTAAAAAATGTAATATTTTCATCCAGCCAATAATTTAACATGGTAATTTAGATGAGGTTTCTGTTTTCATTTATAACATGTAACAATGAAACACATCACTTACAAATGTAAAATATAGGCTAGAAAAATAGTCATAAAGAGCAGAATGATGCAAGTTGATTATTATTTGGTAAACTTTCACCTGTTTTCTAATTGCACACTTTAGGAACAGACCAGTTGTAGCGTCATTCCAAATTCTACTCCCTGACAAAAACTGCTGAAATTACTCAACTCTTGAGATGCTTCAATTGTTGTAAAACAACATCAATCAAGGTCTTTTAAAATACTGGGTAAATAATTAAATTGATAACATCTAAAAGGTCCATGGTATTCAATTTTTAAGCTAATTAAAAATACATAAAAGATATTTTGTTTCACTCGCTGTTTAAACCTCCCTGCTTAACATGCCAGATGCCACAACTCTTCAAGCTTGGTGAAGGCTCCCCGGAGTTAATGTCCTTTAGGCAGTTGTTGCCAGACAACGGAAGCAGATTGTGCAAGGATGCATAATCATATGATTTCACTCACACTGGAGAGTCACCGCTACAAGAAAAATATACTATCTTGATGAAAATATTAAAATAGCTACAAAATAACACATTTTAAATGCGGGCTAGTGTTTGGATACTCCTGACATTTTAGTTCTGAAGCCTCTATTTCAGTTCGTCCTCATACATCTTACTGATAATGTAGGTTTAAAATAAAAAAAAAATGCTGTACTGCAGAATGAGAGGCGAGGGGAGAAATATGCTTTGTTAGTGCTGGCAAGTTTGTGGACATTATTAAATAAAATTATGTAAGGGAAGTTAAATGGCTCAAGCGATTTAATTTCAAGCAACATATTTAAACAAACACACACACACACACACACACACACACACACACACACATATATATATATATATACATATATATATATATAGTGTTAAGAGAGCTTTTTTAACTGTACTACTTCAGCTAACATGGTCACTTATAAAAAATACTGTTCATCTAGTCTCCACTGTCTCCTCTTATTCTTCATGACAGGACCTTAATTTTAATTTCCTGAATAATATGTCCAACCATCTTAGTTATTTTCTGTTTTTCTGTATTTCTGGTACTTTAGATAGCTAGTGAAAGAAACCTAGGGAAAGAAAGGGAACTTGGAGTGACAAGTTCCAGGAATCAAATCCTTAGTCTGAAAGCAGAAAGTCATGAATGATGATGCTCAGTTAGCTTTCTCCTTTGTACCCAAATCCAGAACTAAGGCCAAAGGAATTGTGCTGCTAATAGTGGCTGTTCTTCCCACCTCTGTTAGCCTAATCAAGATAACTCCACACAAACCTGGCCAAAGGTTAACCTAATGAAGATCCCTTCATAGGTTTGCCTAAGGGCTTGTCTCATAGGTCATTCTTGATCTCTGGAAGTTGGCAATAAGTATTGACTACCTTAAATACTGATAATCAATTATTATCACAATTTCCCCTGTTCGCTATTGTTCCTTAGTATGTACTAAGTAAGGAGCATTATCTGAAGAAAAGAAAAATAATAAGAAGAAAACTGCCTGCTGAAGGGGTTTCTAACAAAGCATTTGTTTTCCTGGCAGTGGTCCATTGACTTGTATCTTTTATCATCATTTCTATCATTCAATAGGAAGTAAGACAGATCCCCCTGAAAAGAAAAGTACTTTCAGAACAACTTCTTGAGTCTTTGAACCAATTATTGTCATACCTACCTCCAAAATTGTTGTTGTAAGAAAATAAGGAGTAGGTTTTGACTAGTGAAACTTATATACTCTGATGTTTGAAATCATATGACTCTCAATTATTTACCAATTACTTAGAATTCATCTCACTTCAGCAATTTTTACTAGATAATCAGCATACGTTGCCTAGATAGTAAACCTATCAATTTTGTCATCTGTAGGTTAATTCACTTACCGCTGTAAGAATCTTTATAATTCTAAATTAATCAATTCATTAATATTATCAGCTTGATAGGATCTAGAATATCAATAGAGATCAAGTTGTTCATCAGGTTTCGTCTCTGCTTCTGGACTGGGGACATATCTCCTTTATTGATAAGCAATGACCACACTTTCTTCTTTCAGCTGGTTTTATCAAGCACTTATCACAGCAAGAGAAAAAGTAACCACACAGAAAGTCAGTGGTGCCATTGATATGATGAACTTGCGCAAGTGGTTTCTCGGTTTTGGAACTGGTTTGTGGGAGGAAAGCAGAATCAATTGAAGCTGTGAACTAGAGAAGCCAAGGAATGCAGTGCCCAGAGCTTAATGGACCTGTAAGATAACATGTGGCAAAGCCAGAATCCAGGAAAAATACAAACACGGAAAACGCAGCTCATATGGTTTCAGAGGGATTAAGACTCTGGCTGCATTATGTCAATGCCTTTAGAACTTGATAGAGACAGAATTCAAAAGTAATGGAATAACTTGATTAGCAGAGAAATTTTGAAGACAAGATAGTATTCAGGCTGTGGAACAATTAGCGTTCATTTCTCTTATCTGGGTAATGTGAATGAGTAAGAGGTGTCACAGAAATATATAAATACAAAGGGGAGGGGTAAGGTTGTGACAAGGTGAATAGTAAGGAAGTTTTTGTAATTGTCAAGAAAATCTGTGGAGGAAAACTGTAGGCATAGAATAGAGCCAGACAAATAGTAGGGCTATGCATGGTATAGGAAATGCTGCAGGGAAAGAGATCCCCTTGTCCTTCTATGCATATTTGAAGCAGTTTGTCACATGAGGTAAACAAATGTAACTCAAGATAACACTACACCACATGTTTTCAGCAATTTAACATAAAGACTTACCCACACTCTTATGCTTCAGATATTGACACAGTGATCAATTTTCCTTCACAAGGTTTATATAGAAATGCTTTAATGATACATTCTCAAAGTAAGAAGTAAAAATCTATTAGTATTCAAGTAGGTAGCAAGTACATCGTAAATCATTTGACTTAAGTAGCAAACATATCTCTCATAGTTCTTGTAGAAAGAGTCCTAGATCATGATGTTAGGAGGTACGACATGGAGGAAAGGTGAGATTCTTGAGAACTCACCCTGGCCACTCGCTTACCATCTCACTATTTCCCAAAGGTCCTATGTCCTCTCATTCTCCCCTGCAAGCTTGATATTTCAAAATGTCAATTGTGGGGAATGGACAGCAGATAATGCCTAAAATTCAAACTCTTTTGTGGAAATGTACAACCTATTAAGTAAATGAATACTAAAAGTCATTTTGCATAAATAAAAATAAACTCCATCCATGTTCAACAAATTGATCCTTTAGTGAATTAAGCATCTATCACATATCTACAAATATCATATTAAGTCTTAACTTAAAGGGTACAACAAAATTTACAGTCATGAAACCTTTGGGCTTATATTATCATTTGTCCTCACTTCAAGTCCGTAAATTCTGATATTTGCCTTACCTAAATGGGATTCTATATTGTAAGAGTACCTAAAAGAACCAGAACAAACTTACTTCCTATTTCACAACCATGGGTCTGATACAATTATTTAGCATGTTTTATAAAATGGAATTGAAACCATGGGAACCAAACACACCCATGTTTGAATTCTTGCTTTAAAGTGTTTTTGTTACACTATCCATGTTTTATTTCCTTCTTCCTTTCTCAAACACATATTTATGAGTTTAGGAAAATGAATTGTGAGAAAATTTAAAATACCAATTGTTCTCCATCTCATGGGGAAAAAAAGTCAAGACTAAGTATTCCTAATATCACCCTAAGAATAAGTGTCAGTTACTAAAATATATCACTTTTGGGATGTGTTTTAAAAACAAGACAAAATTATGTAATTTTCAGTTTATTTCTGCAGTTGTGGTCTGTTCCTTTTAGCATAGCTGTAGCCATTTTGAATTTAGCCTCCCTGCTCATAAAGTGAAGTCAAGTTCCTCTACTTTCCAGAACCAATCATTCCAGCTGACATTGAAAAAATGCTACCGGTAGGTCAAAAAGGTATGATTGTATTATTAATAATATGTTATCTCAATATGCTGGAAATCCCCTAGTCATCACCCCACCTACCTCACTTAGGACCAATCAGCTTAAAGGTCATCTGATAATACTCTGTCTGGGTAGCCAAAATATGATCCCTCTTTGCCTTCTGAGCTTTTGAACCTGTTTTTCTTTTTCCTATAAAAAAAAAAAAAACCTGTCTAAGAAAAGACAACCACCACAGTTTGGATCCTGAGTTATTGTTGTGGTCCTGATCTATCTGTAAATTTTCATCATTTCTGAGTGGTTATTTTTGGCTAATCCTGGAGCCCCAACACAGATATTTTAAGGTTTCATGGCTACATGGAAAAATCCATAAAGCATACATTGACAAAGGAATATTACCTCACAATTTCTGAGTATGAGAAATTCAGGTAGGGTTACAAGTAGATGTCTGGCTCCAGGTTACCTCAAAGGTAACATTCAAGGCACAATAGTTACAGGACATGGAGGAGGATGAAAGCAGAGAAATTTTAATCCAGAAATATGGCTGCTCTGGCAAGTGATCACATTCAAAGACCAATGAATATAATTCCCAGTTCTGAAAGAATTGACAGAAGTATCTATTCCTTATCACACAGGTTTCTCCAAGAGCTACACAGACAACATGAAGAATTCACCTTACAATAATTCATTCAAGAGAGATCCCAACAGTGAGCTGACCATTGATATTGGGTAATCAACTGATGTATTTTTCCATGGGGAAGACTATTTCTTCCACTCTCAGCATGACTTTATTGTCTGTAGTTCTGTGGGTAGGGTCAAGGCCTCATGAATTTTCCTTATAAAGTTCATAGATACCCTCGCCGTTCAGCTCCTGTTTAGGAAGTTGTACTGGTGAGACTTTTAGAGATTAGATTCTGGTAGACATAGCCTCACAGCAAAATCTATGATCTACTGTCTCTTTTATAATCTTCCTACCCCTCTCTCACAATGTTTCCTGAACCTTAGGAATGGCAGTATCTGGTGGGTATAAATGTTGGGAATGGTCTCCACAACCCTGAGTTTCAATCAGTTGTGATTTTCTGTAGTGGTCTCTATAATGATATTCAAGGCACCTCTTGGTCATGATGTACCATTGGTTCTATTGTTTTCTAGCAATCACATAGATAACCCATCACGCTGTAGAACAGTGTTTCTCAACCTTCCTAATGCTGTGACCTTCTCAGTCAGTTCATGGTGTGGTGACCCACAACCATAAAACTCTTTTAGTTGCTACTTCATAACTATAATTTTGCTACTGGTATGAATCATAATGTAAATAGATGAGTTATCCAAGGGTCTTGGGCAATGTCTGAGAAAGGGTCATCAACTCCCATAGAGAGTCACAACCCATAGGTTGAGAACCACTGTTATAGAAAGTGACCACACAAACGTGTAGATTTGACTAAACAAAAGTAGCTGGACTTTGACAGAAATAAGACATGTTACATTCACTTTGTTACTCAAACAATGGGGGAAAGGGAGCTAAACCAGTGTTTTGTGGTATCTGACACTTTCAGTCTTGTGGCACTGAAGCATTTAGATTGTTGTTGCTATCTCTGTATTGCAATGATGAGTGAGCATAAAGTGCATATCTCTGTAACTTCCTTTATGTTCAGCACATTGGGCCACTGAAACATGCATGCCTCATTTTTATGAATATTATTATGCCAATCCCTCTTTGATATCCAAACACCAAGACAGCAGAAAAAGTATTCTGAAATACTTAAGCAAATATTTTACCTGGGATCAAGTCTGTTGAAATTTTTTTTCATCTTTATTAAATTGGGTATTTCTTATTTATATTTCAAATGTTATTCCCTTTCCCGGTTTCCAGGCCAACAACCTCCTAACCCCTCCCTCTCCCCTTCTATATGGGTGTTCCCCTCCCCATCCTCCTCCTATTACCGCCCTCCCCCAAACAATCATGTTCACTGGGGGTTTAGTCTTAGCAGGACCAAGGGCTTCCCCTTCCACTGGTGCTCTTACTAGGCTATTCATTGCTACCTATGAAGTTGGAGCCCAGGGTCAGTCCATGTATAGTCTTTGGGTAGTGGCTTAGTTCCTGGAAGCTCTGGTTGGTTGGCATTGTTGTTCATATGGGGTCTCAAGCCCCTTCAAGCTCTTTCAGTCCTTTCTAAGATTCTTTCAACTGGGGTCCCATTCTCAGTTCAGTGGTTTAATGATGGCATTCGCCTATGTTTTTGCTGTATTCTGGCTGTGTCTCTCAGGAGAGATCTATATCTGGTTCCTGTCAGCCTGCACTTCTTTGCTTCAACCATCTTATCTAGTTTGGTGGCTTTATATGTATGGGCCACATGTGGGGCAGGCTCTGAATGGATGTTCCTTCAGCCTCTGTTCTAAACTTTGCCTCCCTATTCCCTCCCAAGGGTATTCTTGTTCCCCTTTTAAAGAAGTAGTGAAGCATCCACATTTTGGTCATCCTTCTTGAATTTCATGTGTTCTGTGCATCTAGGGTACTTCGAGCATTTGAGCTAATATCCACTTATCAATGAGTGCATATCGTGTGTGTTTTTCTGTGATTGGGTTACCTCACTCCGGATGATATTTTCCTGTTCCGTCCGTTTGCCTATGAATTTCATAAAGCCATTGTTTTTGATAGCTGAGTAATATTCCATTGTGTAGATGTACCACATTTTCTGTATCCATTCCTCTGTTGAAGGGCATCTAGGTTCTTTCCAGCTTCTGGCTATTATAAATAAGGCTGCAATGAACATAGTGGAGCACGTGTCTTTGTTATATGTTGGGGCATCTTTTGGGTATAAGCCCAAGAGAGGTATAGCTGTGTTCTCAGGTAGTTCAATGTCCAATTTTCTGAGGAACCTCCAGACTGATTTCCAGAATGGTTGTATCAGTCTAACCCCACCAACAATGGAGGTGTTCCTCTTTCTCCACATCCTGCCAGCATTGCTGTCACCTGAGTTTTGATCTTAGCCATTCTCACTGGTGTGAGGTGAAATCTCAGGGTTGTTTTGATTGCATTTCCCTTATGACTAAAGATGTTGAACATTTCTTTTTAGGTGTTTCTCAGCCATTCGGCATTCCTCAGCTGTAATTCTTTGTTTAGCTCTGAACCCCATTTTTTTTAATAGGGTTATTTGTCTCCCTGCGGTCTAACTTCTTGAATTCTTTGTATATTTTGGATATAAGCCCTCTATCTGGTGTAAGATTGGTAAAGATCTTTTCCCAATCTGTTGGTTGCCGTTTTGTCCTAACCACAGTGTCCTTTGCTTAGAGAACCTTAGTATCCTCAATGCATCCTATCTTAATATTTGTATGCTGGAAGAACCATCCTTTTCTTCCATAACTCTTGAGGCTACGCCCAAAGCTCAGAATCCATCTCAGCATCAGAAATAGAAAAAGAGTTTTTTTCAAATCTACTGGTAGAATTTCCTTAAACAGGTCATATTGAGTTAGCCACAGCTCTTCAGAGCAATATAATACAAACAGGTTTTATTAGATTGGCTTCTGTGACAGAAAGCTGAACAGTCCAACAAAAGCCATCTGTGTTCTCAGGATCCAAGCAACCCATTAGCATTTCAGTTCAAGAAGGTGGAAACCTCAGAAAAAGATGGAACCGTGGTTTAAACAACTACAGAAAGCCCAGAGAATCACTGATATGAGTCCAAAATGTCAAGCCGAAGAACAAGGAGCCTGACATTTTTGAGTCCTCATTCTGGGACAGGGAATAACTGAATGCCACACTCTCTGCTTGTATTCAGCCAGGTACCTAACCTTTGGCTAGCACAGCTTCTTTTCAGGGCAAGCCTTTACCTCTCAGTTTCTCCAACATGTCCATTCTCTGTGATTATAGCCTTAGAGACATATCCACAGATGTGTTTTAGTAATAACCTGGACATCTCTGAATTCAATCAAGTTCAAAATCAAGATTAAGCATGCCACTTCTTACAAAAAAAGGCCTAGACAAAATTCTATATTTGTGTTAATATTGAAAAGCCCTTGGGATCTGAAAGAAAGCAGAAATATATAAATCTGTGCATAGGTTTCAAAGGAACATATGCAAGAGGGGCAAAGTGTCTGGCCAAAGTATAAATTTGGGTTTCTAAATAACTATATTTCAAAAGAAGAAATAGGTTTTTTAAGGTCACCAAATAATCGTAACAGCAACACAACCTCTTTCTCTCCACTAGAATATATTTATTTATATTCCACAAAGTATTTCGGGGTTCAAAGCTAGAAACTGGTATAATTAAAGCCATTTCAATCTTGTGACCTGATCCTTCTCAGCCTTGTCTTACAGGATCTTCACCAATCATTTATAACACATGATTCTAGCATGACAAGGTGAAAGCAATTTGGCAAAAACATTTTAAAAGCAACATTCAGCTGACAACTTGTTTAAATATATGACTGAAGGACCTAAATATTCATATTTTCTCTTTATGTTACTTAACAACAATCTGAAACATTCTAATATGTTAAATAAAATAAGAAAACTACTTGAATGGAAGTTTGAAACTAATGCTTGTAACCAGTTATAATATACACCTTCAAGCCCAGAATCAGAGAGATCAGAAGACAGATGGTATGAGATTCTATAACAAACATGTAAAATTTAATAGAATATTTAATAATAATTATCAGAGAACCCATTTCCTCTCTGGTTAGAGTTTTGTTCCATAAATGCTAAATCCTAATGCATTTTCCTACCAGGCAAAAGTTAAAAGGAAAAATGAGAATCTCAGGAGCATATGATAAAACATCTGTGTTTCATCTAATAAGTCATATATATTTATGTTAAATAACACATGTGTTGATATATGGAAATGAAATAGAATACAGATTCAATACACCCAAATTCAGTAAATAAAATAGTATGTACCCAAATAGAATACAGAAAGGTCAAATTGTGACACAGAAGGAAAAAAGAATAAGATTAGAAGAAATTGTCTGTAAATGGATAAATATTAGTCCTAAATATATATTCTAGTTGTTCAGACAGAAGGCATGCATTTCTGCAAAGCGTTGTGCCCACCTGACACACCACTGAAAGCCAGTCAGGCAATAAGACCAGCAGCTGCAGCATACAACCGATTCAGCAGCAGATGTGAGAGCGACAACACGCCCTGTTTCCAAATTTGCTAGAAGGATGAAACCTTGTTAAAAAGGAAGCTGAAACTGGGTTATTCAGTAATGAAGTAAATAACAGACAGCGAGACTGTACTGCAGAACAAATCAGGATTTCACTGTAGAAGAGAGTAGAGGGGGAAAGGGGTCAAGGAGCTGGAAGTGAAATGGAAGAATCCTCACCACAGAGAGGGATATTTCCAAATGAAATAGATAAACTTTTAAAGGTCAGTGTCAGCATCTACCAGTACCTCATACATATGTGTGTACATGTGTATACATGTATGTGTGAATGTATGTGTGTGCATGTGCTTGTACGTGTGCGTGTGTGTGTGTGTGTGTGTGTGTGTGTGTGTGTGTGTGTGTGTGTGTGTAGGTGTGTGTTTGAACCTGGTTCTGATAGTCTATATGTTATAGCCACAGATCAATTCCATTACCAGTTTGCAAAAGCATGGCAGAAGGATTTGATTGCAAAATGCCGCCAGTCTAATCTCAGACAATATATTTCTGATGACAGAGGATAGCCTCGTTGGGCACCAATGGAAGGAAAAGCCCTTGGTCCTGCCAAGGTTGGACCCCCAGTGTAGGGGAATGTTGGGGAGGAAGGAAGGGGGTTGGATGGAGAGGAGAACACCCTTATATAAGAACGGGAGGGGGATGGGATGGGGGCTTATGTCTGGGAAACTGAGAAAGGGAATAACATTTGAAATGTAAATTTTAAAAAATTCAATAAAAAATGTTTTAAAAATTCAATTATAATTTGTATTAGCTTATATGTTTATGGATTTCCAAAAGATGTGTACATTATTTATTATATTATATATTATATTTTATATTATCCACCCATGTATATAATTATATATATATTGCATATTACATCATATATTATCACATATCATATTTCATATCATATACCATATATCATGTTTATATAATATAATACATAATGTTGTCTTCAGTTAATCCATCCTTACTGCCTTTGCTTCCATTCCCACTTCAGCCTTTAACCACGAGTCACCTTTTTTCTTCTCTGCAATTCTCCATAAGGAATCTCCCCCAACCTAACATCATGGACTCTTTCTAGCTTCCTGGCTCCTAAAGACACTCCAATTCAACACACAAACCTAAAACCCAAAGCTAGATGTAGCATACCAGACCCAGCCTGAGGGGCTTGCCTTACTGGGTCTTGTTTATTTCACTTAATAGGACATTTTGAGGTTATTTTGTTTTGCTGTGTTTTTTTCCCATTGGAAATAGAGAAATGAATGAAAAAAATAAAACCTAGCCATTACAATTAGAACAAGTGAGTTAGTACATTTCATGAAAGGAATTTTACAATTAAGTCTCCATATGGAAATTTGTCAAAGCACTTAGGAATGATCCTTTGCTGTATTCCTAACATACAGGTAAAAATTGGTGGGGTAGAAGAATCCTATTAATGAGAAGGGTGTTGGGGAAAAGATGATGAATGCCAAAAAACAAAAACAAAAACAAACAAACAAAAAACCCCAGTTCTTCAATAGGTCATATTTGGCTCTTAGGGAGCAAAAGCTACATTTCTTAAAAATAAAAGGTCACTAGTAGATTGGTATATAAATGTGAATTTTTATTTTATTTGAGAAAACAACTGTTAGAAATCCTTTAAGTGAAAAAAAAAAAAAACTACTGTAGAGTGCATGCCTTGCTTGTGCAAGACCTGGGGCTTGAGAGTAGCACTTCAAAATCTGGCACGATAGAGAAACAACACAGCAGAAATGCTTCCCAATAGAAAAACAGAACAGTTCAGAAAGAAGATCATTCTGTCATCAGAAATATATTGTCTGGATTAGAACTGGAGGCATTTTGCAATCGAATCCTTCTGCCATGCCTTTGCAAACTGGTGAGGGAGTTGATCTGTGGCTATATCATATAGACTATCAGAACCAGGTTCAAACACACACACACACGCACACACACACACACACACACACACACACACACACACACACACACACACCTCTGCACGAGTGCCTCAGATGCCCCTAAAATACAGACCATCACTATTGTTCTTGGTTGCCCACCAGAATTAAGTGGTAAAATCCTGTTACTGATAATACAATATATTTTGGTTGATAGAGAAATCAAACTAGAACTAATCTAACAGCCCCCACCCCAACTAGCTAGCTTTCATAGTACAAGGTGCCGTTCGAACCATTGGAAAAGAAAAGTCATCACTGGACTTATCCAGCACTGGACTCTACATCAACCTGCCAGGCCAGAGGTCCCCACTGTCACAGTAGTAGCATGTCATGATAGGGATAACAAAATATTGTCCGAATGGGACTGTGTGAGAGAATTGATGCCTGCTACTATAAACCTAGTCAAAATCTTCATACCTGGAAATGTAATAGACCCAAAACAGGGGGTGATCTACTGCCGCTGTTTAACAAACGGTCTGGATGTTAAACTGCCTTCTATTATTTTTGGTTGTAGCCACAGAACTAAGATGATCTCAACCTCGATCAGAGAAGCTTCTTTCTGAGACGACTTGTTAAAAACCCCAGCTCATTAAAGTGCTGCATATAGGTTACTTGCCATTGAAGGGTCATTCCTTTTTTTTTTTTTTTCTTTCAATGTTGGTTATTTAATATAATTAATTAACAAAAATAGAGCCATATCTGAGATTCCATCTTGTAAACTGCTTTGTATGAAAAGTTATAGTGGGACATTCTTTCACATCATTATAGCATCATAAATAACATTTCATTGTATGGCCATGTTATAATTCATTGATCAATGTTTTATTGTATTTGGCACTATTTTTTTTTTTTTTTATCTTACTTGAGTAACCCTCCCCTCCCCTTTCTATATGGGTGTTTCCTCCCCATCCTTCCCATTACCTCCCTCCCACAACAATCCGTTCACTGGGGGTTTCAGTCTTGCAGGACCAAGGGCTTCCCCGAAGGGTCAGTTTCCTAAATAAGACATTTATATAACCTCCACAACCTCTGGAAACATCGTAAGAGAAAGAGTTGAAAGAATATAAAATCCAGAGAATGGGGAAGATTGCTGGGGAATGGTGTCTTCTAAAGAAGACATGGCTGCTATGCTCTCAAACTAACAGCAGCTCTGGTTACCTTCAGAAGACCTGCACAGGATCATTCCAGTCACTTATACTATCATTAAGGAGGTAGGGTCTATAAGTCTCCACCTAAGTCAGGTGATATTGACAACTTGTGAGTGTAAGGAGGAGACATACTTCATGGGTGTGGCTACTGGTTGGCTGCTTCTGCACTTGCAGGCAGGATTGACTGCAATAATTCAGAAATTAAAAAGATAAGGGAGGACATGAGCATGTATTGGTGGTGACCTGAGGGGGAGGGAAGTTGGGAGTAGCTATAAGTAATATACACTGAGCATGTATGTGTGCACATGTGTGTGTGAATAAAGTTTAAAAAGAATTTATAAAACATCTGGTTTATAGAGATATTTCAAACACAATATATTCATCCTGCCAATAAAACTCATAAAAAGATCCAAACACAGGAACCGGATATAGATCTTTCCTGAGAGACAGAGACAGAACATGTCTAATACAGAGGCGAATGCCAGCAGCAAACCACTGAACTGAGAATGGGGCCTTCCACTGGAGGAATTATAGAAAGGACTGAAAGAGGTAAAGGGGCTCGAGACCCCATATGAACAACAATGCCAACCAACCAGAGCTTCCAGGGACTAAACCACTACCCAAAGACTATACATGGACTAACCCTGGGCTCCAACTGCATAGATAGCAGTGAATATCCTTGTTGGGGCACCTGTGGAAGGGGAAGCCCTTGGTCCTACCAAGGTTGGACCCCCAGTGTAGGGGATTGTTGGGGGAAGTGGTAATGGGGGGTGAATGGAGAGGGGAACACCCATATAGAAGGGGAAGAAGAGGGGTCAGGGGGGTGATGGACAGGAAACCAGGAAATGGAATAACATTTGAAATGTAAATAAGAAATACCCAATTTAATAAAAAATGGAAGAAAAAAAATCCGAACATTCATATAATAAAAGATACTTTTAAGGAAATGACAGGAAATATTTAAAGTATTCATAGATAAGATTCTCTATAAATGAATTAAAAATTAAAAGAAATCTAGCAAGAATGGAAAGGACTACTCTTGTTGATCATAGTATCTTTGCAATGAGAATAATAATACATGACATTAAATAAAATAATATTTGTACAGTACTTGGCATATATAATTCTCTTGGCAAATCCTTTTACTCAACCCTTCCAACATGTCTAAATATACTACCATATAGCAGAAAATACATAAATACTAAGGATCTAGTGAATGGTGCAGTTGATTTTAACCATCAATGAGCCCAGAGATAATAGATTTAACTATAATAATTAACGCCTTCTGTATTTATTATGGCTACAAACATAACCTATCCCATGGTAGAAAAGACTTAATTTATTCACAGCTTGTATTGGATCAGTCAGTGAAAGACAGTACAACCTGCTAAGACATGTTTCATTGAGTGAGTAGCTAATTGTATCACTCTAATGAACATGGGTGATCTAAGACTCTTGGTAGCAGATGGTAAATCTTAAAGGTTCATGCCTTATTTCAGGTGTGAGATGTAGACACTTAGAAAACAAAACCAGGGAACAAATTAGGCATATTCAGTAGAGCAGGGCAAACCTATTACAAGCGGCAGTTAGAAGCACACTTGGGCTGGAATAGAATTCATATAGTAACAGCTATGTGGAAATTCAGGTAGGTGATAACAACATAGGAGGGGATAACAGATGTCATCAAAGGCAAGTGCAGAAACAAACACAGGAAGCCTAGTGGCAGGAAAGATTAAATAGTGATGAAATAAATTATGGAAAACACAGTGTACTTCCACCAAATGCTACAGATACATTTAAAAGAAAAGAATATTAGCTTAGCAGGGTGAAGTTAGTGAAATGACCAAATGTTTTCTAGTTGTCAATCATTTTATACAAACTTGCATTACTGCAGGAAACTTTATTTCAATGCTTCCTTGTACTGACTGCATACATTGCCAAATACAGTTACTTGTGATAAATCCGTTATCAACATCATAGCTCTGTGGGTGTTATTTTATTCCCAGATGCAAGGATGAGAAAACCAGTGCAAAGCCGGTTTTAATTTTTGGAGAACCAACAAGCTGTATAGGGAAGGCCAGAACAAAGACTGACCTGTGGAATCCAGCTTGATAACCAATGGAGAAGATAATTGTTGGAATATTTATTGTTCAGATTCATGCTGACATTCCCAGTGCATGTGGTAATTGGTAAGAGGTTCAGGGAATGAGATCAGAAGGCCTTTATCCTGATGGATAAGGGTGGAGATCTTAGCAGAAAAGACTAGCAAAGCCTACCAAATGAGGGCATAACATTCATTCTTGCTTTGTGAGGCTACAAGGTGCCATCATTAAAATCTTCTGAACTCTCACCAGAAACTCAACCTGTGGATTCCATTATCTTGCCTCCTGTTCTGAGAAATTTAAATAAAATTCTCTTTTGTCCTGTTCACTGGGGGAGGGCGGTAAGGAGGGGAGGATGGGGAGAGGAACACCCACATATAAGGGGAGTGGGTGGAGATAGGGAACTGTTGTCCTGGAAACTGGGAAAGGGAATAACATTTGAAATGTAAATAAGAAATACCCAATTGAATAAAGATGGAGAAAAAAAAAATTCTCTTTTGTGTATCTTGCCATCCCAAGTCTTTCATTCTAGGAGCAGGAATGGCTAAATATCAACCTGGCATTGGACAAAACAGCTGGCAACAGAGATGTATGATAGTAAATATAGCAATGTAAATCAAGAAATACAGATTTTGAGGAGGATACACAGAATTCTGGTGTTGAGTACAACAGGCATAAAATACTTAGTACATTGTATTGTATGCTAATAAATATCATCTAGGAAATTAACAAGTATTATAGTCTAAACCACATTCTGCTTAAGTTAATATGAAGTCTTACAATGTGATTATGTTCAGGACATAGTCTTTAAGAAGGTAAAGCAAGGAGGGGGCCTTAGATAGCCACTCTGTATAGTACATTAGTCTCAGCTTCCATTCTCTACTGTTGAACTGGCTGGCCAAAGGTGCTTGATTACAGAAGCCCAAAAAAGCACAAGGATCAAGTCATAGGAAATAACAGGATGAGAAAATACTTGTTGATAAATTTGACACAAAAGGGACTATGTGCAACAGTGAGGCCTGGACCAACACAATGGACATGGATTACATTAAATATCTCAATTAGTGTGTCTGAGACAAAGCGGAAACAATCATTAAGATCAAAACTGGCTGTATTCTCAACCAGTGCCCTGCAGCTTCTTGTAAGGATAAGACTAGAATTTAAGCAAAAGGAAGAGATGTTAGCAGTGCCCTATTAAATAGAGACACCCCTGAGAAGGTGTGAAGGGAGCAAGCCATTCAACACTTAGGGTGCATGCCGCCACGGATGCACAAAGGCAATTTTACTGTTTATATCCTCCTAAATGAAACCGCAGTAAATTTTAGGCCCAAACTAGGTCGCTCCAGCTGCATTTTGTCTACAATCTTGCTTCTTTCCATAATGAATGCCTCAAAAATAATGGTGAAATTTTCCTAAAAATAATGTATTCCAGCAGTCTGTAAGTCATGGAGGACACCAAGGCTTGCTTAGAACTTCTTGCCATTCACCCACTCTCTTTAAATAAACACCACTTTTTCTCTTATTTACTAAAGACCTTCCCTCCATCCTTCTTTCCTTCCCTCCTTCCCTCCTTCCTTCCTGCCTTCCTTCCTTCACTTTATATCCAGATCAATCCATTGCACAGCCCTCCCTCCTCCACTCCCAGTACGACCCTCATACTCCCTCCCCTATCTCCCCATTCTTTTCTCTTCAGAGAAGGGAAGTACCCATGACCCCATGGGAACCAACCCACCCTGGGACATCAAGTCACAGCAGGACTGAGTGCATGCTCTCCCACTGAGGACAGACAAGGCAACCCAGCTCCGGGAAAGGGATCCAAAGGCAGGTGACAGAGTCAGAGACAGCCCCTGTTCCAGTTTCTAAGAGACCCACAGGAAGTCCAAATTGCACGTCTGCTGCATATGTGTACTTTTCAAACACGTATGTCTTTTTACCAACATCTATATCCAGAGGTGAAAAACATGTGCTGATTTGACTTCATAGAATTGATCTGGGAGTTTGAAATCTACAATTCTGGTTTTTAGTGATATGATCACCATCCACACTTCCTGAATTTAAAATAAAGAAATGCAATAGTAAGATCTCCCAGTGAAATCCTTGCTTTACTTTTTCTTATAACCAAGACATACCTCCCCCTTAATTAACATCCACAGCTCCAAATGATTAAACTTAGTGAAAACGGCAAGCCCAGAATCAGGGAAGACCCACACCTGTGCCTTCTGAACAAAGGTGAACTATGACTGTAAAAGGAATTGTTGGGCTACCTCTGTGAGCACATAGATCATAAGAAATGATACATCACTGATACAAGACAGATACATCATTGTCCCTGATTTGGAGAGAGTTTATGTTCCAGCCATGATATTCACTCAAGCCAAAAGCTAATGCAAAGTGATCCTTGATTCTTTTTAAGGCTATAAAGTAAAGAAATTGCAGAAGAAGAGTATGTTAATAATAGTTGTTTCTTGAGATTCAAAATAACATAAAAAGTGAAAGATGTTGATACAAAAACCACAACAGTGTATCTAGCCATGATAATTGATAAACATCTTTTTAAAAAGTGTTCCCTTCAAAGGAAATAACCTCCTATTAGAAAACGAATGCTACCTCATTTATTTTGCCAGATAAATCAAAGCCTAGCTTCAGAAATTAGAGGCAAGAGTGACTTCTGTTAGGGACTAAATAGAGACAAATATACATTGAAGCTAATACTTATTCCCCATTCTAAAACTCTGCAGCCCTTTAAAACTACCCTACAGTTAGACAGTGTACCAATACAAAAGGAAAGGTATAGCAGGGTGACCATACATATGTTTAAAACATATTCCAGTTTACTAACTACCTAAGCACTTTGCTGAGACCTATTGCACAGGAATAAAAAGAAGGAAGGAGGTCCTTTTCAAATATTACTGCTATTGTCAATGTCACCCAAAGCAAAACTCAGATGGAGATGGATTGATTCCTGTTACTATAATACCCATTCTGTCACTTATGGATCAAGGAATAATTTTTAACTTCAGGTCTCATTATTTAAAAAATACATTTTATATATAACTGTACTTGACACAATGATTGTTTTAGTGGATATGGGGAAAGTATATTGAAAATGCAATGGGAAAAATCATCACTCCAGATGCCATTAAGAGTAGTTGTGACTCATGAGTGGAAGACATCTCAAGGTCAAGAGGAGTTTCAGAAAAGCTGATTGCAACCCTTATGGATGACTCTGATAGGTTCCCACTCCAAGAAGGAGATAACCACAGATGTAGCTGAAGTTATAACATAACTATAATTATGTCTGGGATATAGACATGTTATTGAAAGCTTGCCATCCCGTGATAAACATAACCAAGTGAAGAGGTGCTACACATGAGTGAGAAAACTTAGTTTCCTTAGATGGACTTCCCACTTTACCTTTCATAGGTAAAGTAGCCCTGAAGACAAAACAAAACAAAGCCAAACAAAACAACATAAAACAAAACATTTTTGGAGGGGTTTAAATGGTCAAAGTACATGGAAAGTAAAGAACAGGATTAGGCCTTTTAGATTCCACTCATGCACATTTATATAAACGTCCTATTATACTCTTTGAGCATGTTGTACTTCTACAGATAACTAAGTGACTAAGTGAATATTTTATTTTCTATATGATATATATATGGATGAAATCAACACACATTTACCTTGACCTACAGTGCCAGGTAACTGACTCATAATGACACTAATTCATTCAGTAGGCAGACTTATATAGCGCGACTTAAATCCTCCTTAAAGCTCTAATCACTCAATACTGTTGTGCTGTGCATTAATTCACAATACCTGGACTTTAAGCGACATATTTAAACCATAATGGTCTTGATGGTGTTGTCTTCCCGAGATGCTGGAACAATAGTGGTGAAGATTTAAAAGGTCAAAATGCTATACCGACAGCTTTCACCCTACCTCAAGTACTTGAAAGACAAAGAACAGGATTAGGACTTTTAGATTCCAATCATGCACATTTATGTAAACATATTATACCCTTTGGGCATGTTGTACCTTTACAGTTAATTAAGAGACTATTTTATTTTCTATATGTAATAATGAGAGTCAGTCAAAATTTAGGTCTAATGAAACACAAAGTTAGTTCTTATCAAAAAACCAAAAATATAAAAGGCATTGCCACTGTACTGGCATTCTAAGTAAAGGATCTTTAGAGAATCTTCTTGCTTTATTGTTTAAGTGATTGTCAAAGTTAGGGTTTCTGTTGCTTTGAAGAGATACTATGAACAAGTCAACTCTTATAAAGGACAACATTTAACCAGGGTAGCTTACAGATTCAGAGGTTCAATCCGTTATCATCAAATCAGAAAACATGGCAGCATCTAGGCAGGCACAGCACAGGGGGAGCTGAGAGTTCAACATCTCATTCTGAAGGCAAACAGGAAACAACTGGCATCCTCAGGCAGATAAGATGGTCTCTCAAAGTCAATACCCACATTAACACACTTCCTCCAATGAGGCCACACCTACTCCAACAAGGCCACGCCTCCTGTTAGTACCGCTCACTGCCTGAAGCATATTCAAGCCACCACAGTGATGATTTTGAAATTTGTATCACATGCCTAGTTATCATCAACAATTGAACTAATGATAATATTGTACAGCGATGCATTCGTCATGATTCAAGACATCTACTCTTCCTTTTCCTTGAGAGAACAAGATAAAGTAGCTGCTCTAACACGAACCTCCTCAGCCAGCCTTCAAAGGGCTCGTCGTGACAAGACACATCATTAGTTGCCCAGAGAGGTCACATTTCCCTTTGTCTCCTCTGTTGTATGTGGTCCTGCTCATGGGCCATAGCCTGATAAAGAGCAGCATTTCTCCTCCTCCCACTCTGTCTTCCCTTTCTCCCTATCCCCTAACACTCTGAGGCAGCCTCTCTACCTCTTCCTTTAAATAAACCTCCCAGGTGAGACCATTTCCATGGTATGATTTTCTCGAAACCCACCAATTAGTTCCATCAGCAACTACACAATTACTATGAGGTTAGTTTTCTAAATGAATCAGGAAATACATTAACTAAACAGTTGGCATCCTCTCTAAAGGGAACTAAGCTGGGAGGAGACACTAACGCTAACTCCTCGTTTGTCTAGGTTCCGCTGCTGAAACAGAGTGCCCCAATAATATGTAAGCTATTCTCGCAGTTTCACCTCATTTTCCTGGATGCCTCTAAGTCCAAGAACACACCATTATCATCTGGTAAGGCCCTCACACTGTACCTTCCTGTGGTGGAAGGTGGGGAATTTATATTGAAGTGAATGAAATCAACACACATTAATGTGTATCTGGAGTCCCAGGTAACTAACTCCGAATGACACTAACTCATTCAGTAGGCAGAAATAGCTCCACTTAAACCCTCCTTAAAGCTCTCACCACCCAATATTGTTGTGCTGTGCATTAATTTACAACACCTGAACTTTAAGGTGAGTATTTAAACCATAATAGTGTTGATGGTATTGTCTTCTCAAGATGCTGGGACAATAGTGGTGAAGATTTAAAAGGTCAAAATGCCATACTGACAGCTTTCACACCACTGCAAGTACATAGAAGCTTAAAAAAAAAAAAAACAGGATTAAGCCTTTTAGATTCCAGTCATGTACAGTTATATAAACACAACATTATTGAATCCAACGAAGAAATTAATAAATAAACACAGAATACACATTTTGATCATTTTAAAGCTCACATTCAAATAAGATTCTGCAGATTTCCTTTGGTCTTTTCCTGGATATGCTAAACCTCTACAGGGATAACGCTGGCTTTGAGGTTCCACAGAATAATATATTTTTCTCAAATAGTGCTTGTTATTTTAAGATAAGACATGCCGGCGACTGAAGGTTATGTATGTGCATAAAAGAGTAATCTTACCCTCAAAGATTTTCAAAGGAAGCTAGCTACAACATGAATAACAGTCTTGGCATATTTTTATTAATATGAATTAGAATCCTACAAATATATTAATTATTCAAGAGTTTTGCTTGTTATAATGTATGTAGTTTGAGAATAAAAGGAGAGACTTTTCTTTGCATGTTTCAACTCTTGTACTTTCTTTAATCTTTGAGTCTTAGGAAGTAATCTTTTTATAAATAAAGAAATGGAAACAGCAAATAATTTAACCCCTCTAATTCACTGTTTCTTATTCTTGGTCAGAATTCAAGCCCTTTACCCAGAGGGAAGAGAGGAACCCCAGGAATGCCCATCTAGTGCATCATCAAGATACCCGGTTAATTTGACCGTTTCAGTAAAATCAACCAGTTTTCACCTATTTTTTTAAATTATCTCTAATCTTTTTTTTTAAATCCTTCCCATACCTGATCCTCCCCCCATTTCCCCATCCCCACTCTTCTTCCACCCAGATCCCTTCCTCTGCCTCCCATGATTAGTTTGTTCCCCCTTCTAAGCAGGATTGAAGCATCCACATGTGGGCCTTCCTTTTTGTTAAGCTTCATACAGTCTGTGAGTTATATCATGGGTATTCTGAGCTTTTTGGTTAATATCCACTTATCAGTGAGTGCATATCATGTATGGCCTTTTGGGGCTGGGTTTACCTTGCTCAGGATATTTTCTAGCTCCATCCATTTACCTGCAAAATTAGTAATCTCCATTTTTAATAACTGAATTTTATATTATTCCACTGTGTAAATGTACCAGAGTTTCTTTATCCATTTTTCAGTTGGGGGACATCTGGGTTGTTTCTAACTCTGCCTATTATAAATAAGACTGCTATGAGCATAGTAGAGCATGTGTCCTTGTGATATGGTAGGACATCTTTTGGATATTTGTCCAGAAGTGGTATAGCTGGGTAGAACTATTTCTAATTTTCTGAGGAGCTGCCAAATTGATTTCTAAAGTAGTTATACCAGCTTACAATCCCACGAGCAATGGAGGAGTGTTCCTCTTCTCTACTTCCTTGCCAGCATCTGCTGTTGCCTGAGTTTTTGATCCTAGCTACTCTGACTGGTGTAAGATGGAATTTCAGGATCATTTTGATTTACATTCCCCTGATGAAATTCCCCTATCGAACATTTCTTTAGGTGCTTATCGGCCATTCAAGATTCCTCAGTTTAGAATTATCTATTTTT
The DNA here is from genome assembly GCF_011064425.1 of Rattus rattus. NCBI lineage: Eukaryota > Metazoa > Chordata > Mammalia > Rodentia > Muridae > Rattus > Rattus rattus. Next base: position 184,449,633 of record NC_046154.1, on the reverse strand, counting down.
ATTTTAACTACTCATTTTTAATTGGCTTATATGGTTCTTTGGAGTTTCGATGTTGTGACAAGAACTCCTTGATCTCTTATTTTTCTGCAAATGAGCGCCTTACCAGGAGTGAGATGATCATCCACTTAATTGTCAGCTGTCAAACTCTATTTTATTTCTACTCAAATCGGTGGCCCCATCCAGAAAATGAGCAAGTAACGAGGCCAGGCAGGAATGGAGAATGCATTAAAATCCTTTGGCATTTTCTCCATACCCCTTGAGTTCTGTGAGACTATCATTGACATTACTATTATGCAAAAGGTTCTGGCACAAACAGAAACATCTATGACTTCAGCCCTACTGCTTTCATGGAAATAAGGGGCCAGCAATCAACTATCCATTTTTTCCCAGGAGCTGAAAAGCAAACATAGCTGTTCTAAGTGACTAAAAGCTACTTGGGAAGACGTCCATTGAAAATACCTTATAATGGCTCCAGAGGCTTCATTTGCATGACAACTTTAGAGGACTCCACTGCAGATACTCTAGATGATCCTACCTATATTACACATGTTATCAATGAGGTCATAAAGAAGGGGTCCTTTACCACAAGGCAGGAAGATGTTGTCCCAGCACCTCAAGCACTGGTGACAGGAAAAATGTTTGTAAACAGGAGGTTGGCAGACAGGAGGCTCGGACAAGCATGACTGGCTTTATAAGTAGTATTCTTGTCATTTCTCTTGGGTCAGTCTAAGAGACCTCCATTCTGGCTCCTACAATGCTAAGCCCTAAGTGCCAAGGAGGCTTCTTCTGAATGTTTTTCTTGCTTACTCGAGGTTTTAATCACAATTAGAGCAGGCTAACCTGGTAACGCTAAAAACAAGCAGTCCCTAGGACCATTAGACCTGTCATAACCAGCAAACACAGTGACTATAGACTTCCAGAAAACGGCCAAGAGCAGAGACTTCAAGAAACCAAGTCCAGGAGAGACTGTACAAGCGCTAAAAGGTAAGAGATTAAAATGCTGACTACAGGTTATGGAGGCTGCAAGACTGCCAAATATGAAGTGCTACAAGACCACAGAAGACTCATAGAAATACTAACACAAGCCACCGAAGGAGCTCAAGGGTGTCACCACTGTCTAGCAGCTATAAAAGGCTACTGACAGAGCTGTCAGAACGAGGTGCCAAAGCACGAGTCCACCAACACTCGAGGCTCAGGGTTTTCATATGGAGACCTGAGGACCACTGGCATTGACTCTAAAGGCTCTGCCTTTGACTCTTCATGATTCCCATCCGAAGAGAGAGAAAAGAAACCCCTGCCGGTTTGAAAGAAATGCAAAGATCCACAGAAACAAGACTTTAGTAGACAGTTCTGACACTAGTTCATGGTGTGAATTTAGGCCCTGTCATTTATTGCTGTCTCTAGTAGTCTTAATCCTGCCCCCCCCCTTTAAAACACTTGTCCCTGTCTGCTCCCTTTCATCCTGTCTTTCCTTATACCATTATCTTATACTTCTTTTTTTTTTTTTTCTTTTTTTCGGAGATGGGGACCGAACCCAGGGCCTTGCATTTGCTAGGCAAGTGCTCTACCACTGAGCTAAATCCCCAACCCTATCTTATACTTCTAAGTTGCTCACCAACTCCTATTCCCCATATCTCATTCATTCTAGCTCTTCATTACTTGTGACTAACGATGCTGTGTTTTAACTTGTCTTGTTCGACCCCCTTTTATTGAATCACAGCATCACAATAGGAAGGAATTTGTCTGCTTTATTTAACTGCCTCATCCTCGGCACCTAAAATAGCGGTGGGTGAAAAGGAATTGCGGAGTAACTGTTTGTTGAATGAGTGAATGGCATCCACTATGCATCATCTTTAAAAATGTATTTTTGTTTTAGTCTGTCCACGATGGACAATAATATCAGACTCGATAACATCAGACTCCTCTGGAAAATAGTTCCCGAAAGAATCAGCAATGGTTTACAATAAAAACTACTTCCTTCACTTAATTGCATTCATACTTCAAGATGAGGCTAAATGTTAATCATGTTTTCAGCATCTCTTAGACACCTGTAGCTCTACATGTTTTTCCTCTGTGTTTCTCCAATCACTTTAAAACTGCTTCTAAAATGGAATCTCAAATAGTAGATAAAGGGAATAGGGTGACATGTATATCAATGGGAACACAGATTTTGAAATTCCTAAGTGTAAGAGTTGTGCCTTACATAGAGATATGGAACTCAGTTCAATTTGATTAATCTGCAAATCAGACATGCTGGAATTTGGAGTTAAGTGAGGTCACTGGCCATTTAATAATTCCAACTATATGCAGTGAAACGTATGTGCTTCTGGACTCATGATCTTCATGTGAAAACTTGACAACCTTGCTGTATTCATATTGCTATAATCATAATAATAGCACAGTCTTCGTTTTTATGTCCTCAAACACGCTATGTAGCTGATAACCTTGTATTCCTGAACATCTGTCTCAGAAGTACTGAGTTTGTAAGCATATTCATCATGACCAGGTGAATAATATCACAGTTTAATGTAATTTTGCAAGCTATCCATCTATTAATTTTACTGAGAACTGACTTCACCCTATGGTCAGTGTTGATGACATCCATTTCAAATCTTGCCAAGTACGCATCTCACTTTAGTTCTTTCCTCTCTCTGATGATGTTACTCTGAATATCAATCCATTACCTCAGTAGTCTACTGCCAACAGCTTTCTAATGCTTCCCCTCGAACACACTTTCCTGTGTACAAGATCTTTTACAATGTGAGAGCACTAATATTTTACAAACACAAATGTGCCCATCTATCATGTAATACCCTTCACAAAACATTTCTAGGAACTTCTATTGCTCTTGGGATGCAATTTAAAGTGTTCATTGTTGGTCACAAGTCTTTCTATGCCCTAGCCCCACACAGATGTCCAGACTAATTAGCTATTCACACCTTGCCTCCCATGCACACTATTCTTCCACACTCCTAGGTCTAAAGCATGGCATATATGGCCCCCCTGTCTCCTGTTTCCAGAGTAAAATCCTACTCAGCTGTTACCTCTCAGTTCAAATAGCATGGAGGGGCAACAAGCCAGGAGAAAGAGCAAATGTTAATGTTTCTGTTCATTTCTCCTTTGTCATACATGACAGCTCATAATTCTACTTTGGGGAGACGTTTATCTCTACTAACATGCTGGGGATTGCAGCATTCTGGAAAATGTTTCAGTTTCTAAGCCCTAGGCCTACATGAGCAATTTAATATTTTTCATTGCTTTTTTTTATTTACATTTAAATGTTATCCCGTTTCTCCTGCAGAATCTGCTATCCCACCCCCACCTGCTTCTATGAGGGTGCTCTCTCACCCACCCACCCACTCTCTCCCACCTCCCCGCCTTGACACTCCCCTACACTGGGGCATCAAGCCTTGGCAGGACCAAGAGCCTCTTCTCTCTTTGATGCCCGACAAGGCCAACCTCTGCTACATATGAGGATAGAGCCACAGGTCCATCTGTGTTCTCTTGGGTTGGTGGTTTAGTCCCTGGGAGCTCTCTTGGACAAGTTTGAGTTATAGGAGTTTATCTGTAAGGAAATAGAGTATGGATAGAAAAATCCATTTACACATTGTTTTTTAAGTGCAGTGTACGTGGCCACTCTTTCCCATGACTAATACCACTTCTTTTAAAATCTTATGATTTTCTGTGAAAAAGAAGACAACAAAAATTACAATGCAAGGGCTTCTCATTACTTAACAGAAAGCGGCTTTACTTTCATAATTCCATAATACTTAATGCCAGTTGTACAATTATTTAACCCTATGTGCCATAGATCATGCCCCTATAATCTCTGTATAAATAATAATATAAGTATTGATTTCCACTCACCCTTTCAAGTCCTGTTACCATATTTCCCTGATGATGTCAATAAGCTGAAGTTGTGGCCAGAGCATGCAGGCAAATATAAATACTAAGAAGTTTTCTGACAGTGCTGGATTAGAAATCATAGAATATAAAAGTAACGTAACACATCCATGTTTTCTTTCAAACTTTTTGGACTGTAATGACTGCATTCTTAAATTAGATTGTTTTCAGAGTCGAGTATATAAACACTGGCCTTTTTTACTGGATTTTTAAATTTACATTTCAAACGTTTATTCCCTTTCCCAGTTTCCTATTCGTAAGCCCCTATCCCCTCTCCCTCTCCTTCTTCTATAAGGGTGTCCCCTTCCCCATCCACCCCCACTTCCCGCCCCCTTCCCAACATTCCCTAACACTGGGAGTGCAATCTTGACAGGACAAAGGGCTTCTCCTTCTATTGGTGCCCAATACAGCCATCCTTTGCTACATGTGCAGCTGGAGCCATGGGTCAGTCCAGTACCCAGTCTTTGGGTAGTGGTTTAGTCCCTGGGAGCTCTAGTTGGTTGGCATTGTTGTTCTTATGGGGTTGCAAGCCCCTTTAGCTCCTTCAATTCTTTCTCTAATTCCTCCAACAGGGGTCCCATTCTCAGTTCAATGGTTTGCTGCCTCTGTATTTGACATGCTCTGGCTGTGTCTCTCAGGAGAAATCTATATCTGGTTCCTGACAGCATGCACTACTTAGCTTCATCAATCTTATCTAGTTTTGGTGGCTGTATATATGTGGACCACATGTGGGGCAGGCTCTAAATAGCCATGCCTTCAGTCTCTGCTCCAAACTTTGCCTCCATATCCCCTCCTATGAATATTTTTGTTCCCTCTTTTAAGGAGTGAAGCATTAACCATTTAAACACTGTTTTCAACTATGACTATGCTTTGTCTCAAATCCAAAGAATCATTCAAGGACTCGTTTTTAAAAATGGAAGGTTCAACCCGATCTTATTTTCAGAGAATATGTTCCCACACTCCAATATCATCAAATCCCTCAAAATATCACAAATCTGACAAGTTTCTGTATTAAATGAAATTTATATTTCAACAGAAATAATCAAACACATACAAAAAATGTACAGCTTCTAGCATTTTTAGATACAAAACTGTTGACCTCCTTGAACCAAGTGGTTCTAGCTACGAACTTCAAAATACATGAAATAAAGAGGTGGTGTTGGACCCGAAGGACCACCAAAGATCCACTGGTCCCCAAAGACCACCAGAGCCAAGATTCGATGCAATCAGCAGGAGGTTTATTAATTCCAGCGCATTGGGGTTCCTCAGCCTTCAAGCAGGAGAAGAAGGCAAAGAACCCCATTCTACAGATACATGCTACTTTTAAGCACAAGAACCACAAAAGCCACAGGAATGGGGATGGGTACATCGAGGCACAAAAGGATTTGTTGGAACCATGGTCACATTGTCCTTGGGGCCTGGAGCAATGCTGTGGTTTGGGGCAGTGGAAAGTCCCTGCAGGTCCTGCCGGTGGTCATGTGACTACCATGAGGACAGGGTGTAACTAGATCATAAAACCACAAATGGGTGGGGGAGGTATAACTGGTGGAATTTCCTGGCAGGGGAATTGTTCTTAGGGGAGGGATATAGCTTGTGGAATTTTCTTTTGGTTCCATAGTAGGAGGAAGTCAAATAATTAAAAAGGAGAAATTGATTCTGTTTTTCTACAGCACAGATTAATGAAACAATAAATAACATATTTTGAAATAATGAGAAGAGCATAAATTCCTAATATATAGCAATAGTTCATATTGTGACTAGGAATATGGCATAGTAGGTAATATGGCATATTGCTTTGGCAGAGGACCTATTTTCATTTTCCAGGACCCACATCAAGGGACTCCTAAATGCCCATACTTTTAGCTCCAATAAGATCTGATGACTTTACTACCACAAACACCTGCACTAACATACATATAACCTCACACAGATATCTCACAGACAAATAATTAATAATAATAAAAACAATCTAAATCTTTAAAAATGATTACCATTTTAAGAAACATACTTATTAACCTTATTTGATTATTATACATTGTAAAAATGATACATTGCATCATTACTCCAGCATAACCATAAAGAAGGAAAACATATGCCTCATTAATAAGAAAAAATTATATCTCAACTCCTGGAAGACTTGAATCTTACACGATATCCAGTCTTACATCCAATTGTGATGTCATCATGATGTTTTAACCACAAATATCTAAAACATAAACAGCTTTGAATCTGGGTAGCAAATAGAAACAGCATTTTGAAGAACTTGTTAAAAAAAAGCCTAGCTTCCAACAGATGGAGTTTTAATGGTAATTGTGGTGCAAGCTCATAAAGAAATGTTAGGCTGTAGAGAAAGATTCAGTTTGCATAGAGAATGCCTAAATGACAGCAGAATGTAGGTAGAAATATGAATGACAAAAGGCCATTTGGAAGGGTCTCAGACAAATTTGATGAATATGTTATTGGACAGTAGAGAAAAGGCAAACTTGGTTATAAAATGGCAGACACTTGACTGCACTGTATTGTGTGCTAGTGTTTTATGGAAAGTAGAATTGGAAAATTGAAACTGGGTATTTAGCTAAAGAGAACGTTTAACAAAAAGTTGAATACACCAATTGGTTTCTCTTGACTGTATTAGAAAATACAAAGAGAGATGATAATTTATGTCAATTCTAAAGAAATATGAGGAGACGGAAGATGTAGTTTCTTTTTGATCTAGAAATGTCTTAAAATTATTGTCCCTTACTGAATAGTCCAACACCTTCTGAACAGAGTTTCAACCAAGAAGCCTAATTCTGGCCCTATTGAAGGAACTTGCCCCCCCCCCATCTTCCGTGATCCTATATGGCCATCCTTTTCTAATTTATTTAAAGCTGGTAAGCATAGCTAATTCTTCAGCTTTCCTAGAATCCCCCTTTTCTCTCATAATTTCTTTTGTTTTATTCAGTCTTTTATGTTAAATACATTCTACTTAAAATATGTTATTCTTTTTCTAAATGTTTCTTGGATTACCATTCTTTGTTATCTGTGTTTCAGATTTTAATAATCCCGTCTCAATGTATTAGTCTTCATTTATTTCAGGTAAGGCATGCATTACAATACTTGACACTGAAGAATTTCTCATTTAACACCCACTACTCTTTTCTTGTTAACCGTGCCTACAAAATGCATTTAAAAGGTCAATCATTTGAGAATTCTAAAGTTTCAATGTGAAGATTTATCCTGATTAATTTCATAATTAAACTTTAGTATTTTCTCATTATTTTGTGTTTTATTTGCACCAAATGTTTTGCCCAGATTGCCAAAACCCCAAAGAGACCACCAGGAACCACAACGGTGATGAAAGCACAAGAGAGTCTTTATTCAAGTTCAAGCTTGAACCATGATACCTTCCTGATGGGATAGGAAGCAGAGTGAATCCCAACTCTAAGTAAAGGGGGCTTATAAGGAAAAAAACCACAATCAGGGGTTTGTAAGCCTTGACATTATATGAGAGGGTAAAGGAATGATGGTCTCTTTCCCAGAGCACAGGGTGGGGCCCATATCACTTCAAGGACAGCAGACAGTAGCTTTCTCCAAGGACAGCAGCTTAAAATAGAGTTTGGAGGACAAGATGGAACCTATCCTCCTGTTTTTTTTGCTTCTTATGTCTCTCTAAGGGCAAGTTAACTTAGAATGGTGTCTCAAAAACAAAATAGAGTTTATTCTGTTACCTCAGTCCTTTCAGATTGAGACAGCTGACTCCATGACAGGCTTCAAATTGTCAGTTCAGGATACTATGTCTAGATCTCTGATTCTAAGAACTAGGCAAGTCCAGGCCAAGTCAGTTACTGAAGAAACCCTCAGGCAGTCAAGCAAAAACTGATCTGCCATCAGTAGTTCTCCTCCCACCTGGCCCAAGGCAAGGGCAATGGGTCAGCAACAGTTTCCAGGCTTCTCTAGCAGTGGTTTTCAACCCTCCCCCACCCCAGCAATGGTTCTGGAATGTCACTAGATATAGAGCCAGTCAATTAAGATAAATGTCACCTATCCCTCGCTGGAATGCTCCTAATGTGCTTTAAATTGGGTCTGTGAGCTCATTTGGGCATCTCCATCTTGGTCAATGGTAGACCCCACCATGCTGGACTTCTGCAGAATAAGATGCTGTTTGCTTTTGCTTATTATCTGAGTTGGGGCATCATTCTTCAGCAAATCATGGACCTTTACAATTATATACTGATATGACTTTGTTGTTTACTATTTTATTTGTATATACTTGAATTAACAAGTATGCAGAGGGAGTACTGTCTCTTCAGAGTACTTTTCTGCTGATCCACCTAAATTTTTCCCTGAAAGACCCCACATATGGTATGTGTGTGTGTTCGGGAACAGTTGTGGCTCCCTGTCATCCTCTGTTGCCTCCTTCAGGGTATCCAGGCATAGGCTGGAAGAATGAAGAGGAATCTGGAACAGGTGGGGTCTGCAGGATGCTGGTCTGACTGGGAATAAGGGGGTGGTGGCTAGGGCTGGTTGGTTGAGGCTTCTCCAAGGAGTTTATAGTGTTACAGCTTTTAGACAATACTCAATGAAGCAGCTCTCCCAGACAATCTTATGTGAAAGAGCTTGTGAGCATACACTTTATTGGGGGGTGGAGGTGATCAAGGGCTTTATAAGAACTTTGGAGAGTGGGGAGGAGTTTGTAAGGTTGAATGTAAAATCATTGACTGGAGCTTAAAGTTCTAGGAATGCCTCACAAGTACAGAGGCACTCCAGGAATTCCAGGAACTAGATGGGGTGATTATTATCAGGAAAAGGAAGTTGAGATTGTAGGTTTACCAAGGGCTAAATGACTTTTCTCAGGTAGAGGGTGTGGGAGTTGAGCTGCCAGACAAGGACTGAGATGGGAAAGCCATGCTTGAGAAAAGGAGTCCTCCATTTCGTGCAGAGCTTAGAAGAGCTATCCAGATATGGTAGACTTCAATCTTAAGTAGCATAGTCTCCCAATGTCCATGGACCTCCTTTCTATATATAAATTTTAAAAAGTTAAAAGCACCAACTCTTCTGTAGCAGTGCTAGAAATGGTGTCTATATTGATTGCTTTTCACTCAAGCCAGATAAGTAAATATTTGTGTTCTGAGAACCCTGTCAGAAATAGCAGGCCACCACCCTGCCAGAGGGAAGGACAGATAAGGAAATGGCCCAAACGGGGAACCACCCCTAGGGTGAGGACACGGAGGGAAGTGACTAAAAAAAGACCAATGCCAGGAAATACCACAAATTCCATCACTTGGGCAGGACCAAATGAAGGAGACAACCTTTCCAATCGAGTTGACCAATAATTTTAAATGTTGTTTAGGGTAACCAATCATAGTTGACCAACTCAGGTGACCACTGAATTCCCCACCAAAATGTTTATTAAAAGTGTGTGCTTTGTGAGCTTGGGGGTCTCCTCTTGCCTGCATGCTGGGGACCCTAACGTACATTGGAACAATAAACCTCTTGTGGATTGCAGCGATTCCAGTCTCTGTTACCTTATTGTGTCGGAGTCTTCCGAGGGACTCTTACAGTGTACGTCCCTACAAAAAATATATAATATAAAATATATGTAATTATTCCTTTAATCAAAACTATTTCAACATATTGAAATATTCACTAATCTTACTTTATAATTTTACAGCTGATATAACTAAGATTGAAGAACAAAAGGAATTAAAACTTGGCTGAGTTGAACAGCCAATAAGCAATAGATCCAGGATCAGGCTGACTGTTTTCACTTGCTGGGCTCTTATTTGCATTATCAATCTGGCAATGTGTTGTGAATTTAGCTGGGATAGGGAATAAAAGGACAAAAGAAATCAAGTCAGTACTTAAGAGTGGATTCATAAAAGGCTAAACAGATAAATTTACATCTCAGAAGATAGATGCTTGAGATCAAATTCGAGTGTACTGCTCTTAATTAAAAAAACTGGCTTTCTAAAATTTATTGGTTTTGTTCAATAAAGATACCTCATATTTACTATTTTATCTAAAGTTATGCTGGGACTCTTTCAGCATCAACTTAAAGGCAAAGGAACCTGTCTTCTTCGAGCAGAATGAGTTCTGTGATGCTATGGTGTCTCATCAGGTAACTTCAGGCAGTAAAACAGCTGTTCACAGTAAACACACTCAAATGATGGGCCTAATTTTTAATAATACCATGACATTAGACCAATCTAAAATCCAAGGTGACATTTTAAAAAGAAAGCCATTAGTGTTACGTAATAAAAGGTAGGATTAGGTAGTACCATTGAATGACCAGTTTGCTGTGGAAGAAATCAGAAAGAATTTTTCAAAATGCCTGGAGTCAAATCACCATGAAGACACAAAAACAGTATTTGTAGCAGTGGATGCTTATATTAAAAAAAAATAAATTGGAGATAGCACTTGTGTATATTTGTGTCAAATTGTGAACAAAGACTCAAGGACAGGTGTAAATAACCACCCTGCTTGAAGACCAAAGGTTTTCATTATAATGAATTTCACTATTAGTTGTGAGTTTTGATATACACAAGAAATAATGAGTGATAACTCTTGAAAATTCAGAATTATATGGTATTACAATTAAGAACAGTTCAAAAATTAGCCAATATATAATAGCATTAGAAAAAACAAAACAGAGATCTCAATAAATTATTTATTGATTCATCTCAAACAAAACAAGAATGGGTTACATTAGAAACTAGTAGAAGAAAAATCATAAGAATCAGAGTTAAAGTTAATGAAACAAATTCTAAAAGAATAATAAAAAAGGCTGTCCAAACAAAAATAGAATTCCTAAAAAAAAAAAAAAAAAGTTTGGAGAGATGGCTCAGTAGTCAAGTGTGTATACTATTCCACCAGAGGAACAGAAATCAGTTTCCAGTACCCGTGGTAGGTAGCTCACGACAACCGGATCCTACAACCTTTTCTGGCCTCTGTGGACACCTGCACATGCTCAACCACCATGCCTATACACAAAATAGTTGTTATAAAAGTGAATACATTCACTTTTTTATGTACAAATTAAAAATAAATATAAAGCACAAAATTTTCAGAACAAGGAAATGTCACAGTTTTAAAATAATTATCATATGCCGTAATAAAAATCCTGCAATAAAACAAGAAATAAAGCTTTGCTTATATTTGCTCTCGGTTGCCATCTGTGTCTGTGATTAAAAACAACTTGGGGACAAAAGGCTCCACTTAAATGTATGCGTTATGGTAGATCATGAATGGAAGTCAGATAAGGAACTGATCAAGAACTTGGAGGCAGGAACTGAAGCTGAGATAATAGATAAAAGATGTTTATTGGCTTTCTACCTCTAAATTTCTCAGCTTGTATTTCTTATGCAACCTAGACCCACTTTCTAGTGATGGTGCTGCCCACAGTGGACCAGATATTCCCACATTAATCACCAACCAAGACAATCAGTCAAAGACATGTGTACTTCAGGTCAATCTGATGGTGGCTATTCCTCAACTGAGGTTCTCTCTTCCTAGGTAACCCTAATTTCTGTTAAGCTGACAATAGAACTAACCAGTGTAACATTCAGTAAGAGATTCTCTTTCAAAACGTTGTTATAGTAGAGTCGTATTTGTTATGTATCTTTGTAATTTATATTATATATTCTATTTTCTATTGTTGTGATAGAATACCTAAATATTTAGGCAAAAAATGCCTATTAATTTCTGAGCTTTCAGTTCATTTGCAGTTTCATTGCTGTGAGTCCAAGACAGGTAAAAGACATCTTATAAATGGGATCATGTTTGTTGAGAGTAGGTTCTTTAACTCACAGTGGTCAGAAAATAAGGAAAAGTGGAGGGCAGTATAATTGTCTACTATGTAGCCTCATGAATCTATTTCTTTTAACTTGACCACACTTTATAAAAACCTATTCAGCTACATATTTATGAATGTAACTTCATCTATTAAAAAGTTAGATTCCCACTCCAGACTCCTCTTCTTTACCTAACCTCTCTGGGTTTATCAGTTATAGCTTGGTTATCATTACTTTTCTGCTAATTAATATCCACTTTTAATAAAACATACAATATTGGGTTTTTTTGGGTCTAGGTTACCTCACACAGTACAATGTCTTCTAGTTCCATCCATTTGCCTGCAAATTTCATATTGTCATTTTTTGGTAACAGTTGAATAATACTAGATTAGCTAAATATACTAAATTCTCTTTATCAGTTCTTCTGTTGAGGGCCATTTAGGTTGTTGGCAGTTTCTGGCTATTGTGAGTAAACCTACAATGAGCAAGTGTCTGTGTGGTAGGATGGTTTACCCTTTGAGTACATGTCTAAGTGTGGTCTATCTGAGTCTTAGGTAGATGCATTCAGATCTTTCTGAAGAAGTGCCATATTGATGCCTGGATCTCCCTTTGAGGGAAATAGAATAAATATTATTGAGTACTTAGGGCAGGGAAGGATGGGAGGAAGGGAAGCAGTAGGAGAGGAGATTGGTGGAACGAGAGAGTTAAAGGAGAGATAACTTGAATTGGTTGTTATTTGGGAATGCTAGTGCATTGGTTGTTAATTGGAAATGTAGTGCAGTGGGAACTTCCTGGAATTTATGAAGACTCTTAGTAATGGGAGATAAGAAAACTCAATTCGGGGCTGAAGAGATGCTCACTGACTGTTCTTCCAGAGGTCCTGAGTTCAATTCCCAGAAACCACATGGTGACTCACAACCATCTGTAATGGGATTTGATTCCATACCCTCTTCTGGTGTGTCTGAGGACAGTGACAGTGTACTCACATAAAATAAATCTTAAAAAAAAAAAGTAAAGAAAGAAAGAAACTCAACTCACTGTAACTTGTAGCCAACAAGGCTTCCACTGGTGAGACTAGGTGTCATCAATTGAGTTGTTGGCCAAGTGGTACAGTAGAAATCACCAAAAAATTCCAGACTATATACCTAAGAAAAAGGATTGCCTTCTGAAAAGTGACCATGTAGATTCATTGTCAAGGACAACACCCATACAACTCAATACAACTCATTAAAGTGGAGAAGTCTAGCTGGTGCCTATATGGAACCTAACCTCTGTGTTCTAGTGTCTTTGGTACAGAAAGGTACACTGTTTGCTAAAAGAAAAAGAGAAGTATTGCTAAAAAGAGAGAGAGAGAGAGAGAGAGAGAGAGAGAGAGAGAGAGAGAGAGAGAGAAGTGTGGACATCAATACAGCCATAAAACCTTGACCTATCATTTTTTTCTACCTGGTAAATAGCTTAGTGCAATGATGACACAGAACTTGTGAGTATAGCCAAACAACATCTGGTATGACTTAGGGCCTCCTCCATGAAAAGGAACCCATTCTTGACTCTTCTTGGACAGCCAAGAACCAGAGACTAGATAACCCAGAGTTCAAGAGTAAAACCAAACACTATTGGTCCAAAAATAACATAAAAACAAATAAACAACAAAACAATAACAAAAACAACCAGCCAACCAATAAAATACTCTGATATTCTGCTATACTCATAGATCAGTAGTATAGCCTATCAGCAGCGGAGAGGCCTCTGGTTGTCTATGGGAACAGATGCAGAGACCCATACTCAGATGAGGGGGGCGGGGGAAGAGACAGAGACAGAGACAGACTAAGTGGGAGGAGTTCTCCATCAAACACCTCCCCTGAGTGATCAGGAAAAGGAGGTGGAAAGATTGTAAGAGCCACAGGGGACGGTAGACACTAAAATACAGCCATTTGAATCAACTAAGCAAGCATATGAGATCAGTGTCAGAGCCTGAAGTTCAGGGCCAGCATGAACCTTTTCCAGATCTTCTGCATACATATTACAGCTATTAACTGAGTATTTTTACAAGACTTCTGATTAAAAACGAATGGGTCTCTGCCTCTTGTGCCCACTCTTGAGACCCTTCCTCTCATTTTGGGTTGCTGTGCTTAACTTAGATATTATATTATTTACTTCATCTTATTATATTTTGTTTGGTTATGTTTGTTTTTGATCTCTTAGAAACCTGTTCTTTTCAAATGAGAGATAGAAACAGAGTGGATCAAGAGGGGAGGGGAGGTGGGGAGGAACTGGGAGGAGTAGAGGGATAGAAAACTTTAATCAGGATATATTGTATAAGAAAAGAATCTGTATGTAATAAAAGAGGAGAAATTTAGAACCCTTAAAATCTAGTGATCTCTCAACAGAACTAAGTCGTCAGTATATGAGCCTTTTGGGAGAGCAGTGCAACTTTGAAGGACGGCATACACAATGATTTTTGAGGCCCTGCCCAGCTTTCTAAGACTATCATAAAGTAATCGTATATATAAATATCAATAACATGTTTATGAGTTCTTCTAGTAGGAATTAATAAACACTCAAACTTGAAATCTGAGAAAATACAGTCTGCATTTACTTCCCCCTGATTAGAAGCAAGATAATTTTAACAAATCTTTGGGATATTTTGCCCAAATCATTGTTAAAACCTCTAACAAGAACAGAATAAAATCAACGCCTTATATTTCCTAAGGTTTTCACATTCAACATAAATCCTCAGAGAACATACTTGATGTCTTGCTGTTTATGTTGTCTCCCAACCCTGATATGTAATCATCTACAGAAGGCCAACTCATTTCAGCAACCAAAACAATTAGTTATTAGATTTCCTGGGTGGATTGTTTTTCTAGTCTGAACATCCGTTAGTTATTATTAGAGAAAGTTTACTTCACCACTGAGACATTCGTCAATTTTCTTTTCTCAACTCTCAGCTTAAAACTCTCATTTTTCTTACTACCAGAATGGGTCTGATGGTGCTCTCAGATTCTCTTGATGTTTTGAAGGAAAGGTGGTTGATGTCAAGTGCTAGCTTTCATGAACCTTATAAAATTGTTTAAAAACTTATATACTTCCTTCTAAACTCTGGACTTGTTAAATTTTGTTTATCTTTTTATGACTTTCTTGCTCTCTCTCCCTTTCTCTCTCCCTTTCTCTCCCTTTCTCTCTCTCTCTCTCTCTCTCTCTCTCTCTCTCTCTCTCTCTCTCTCTCTCTCTCTCTCTCTCTGTGTGCGTGTGTGTATGTGTGTGTAGATGTTCTCATATGCAGGTATATATGTATGCAAGCCAAAGTTTGTCCTTAGATGTCATCTCCAATCTTTTCCACATTACTTTTGGTGACAGAATTTCTCAATGAACCTGAAACTCATCAGTCAGGCTGGTCAATGATCTCTAGAAATCCATCTGTCTCTTGCTCTCCCTCCCCTACCCACTATTCCCAGAAATGGAGTTAAAGACACAGGCTGTTTCTCATCAGGCTTTTTATATCCATTCTATGAATCAACCCAGGTCTTTGTATTTCCTCAGTAAGGGCAACTTGAGATTTCTCCTTAGCCCCACTTGGTCCTCTCATAGAGTTTAAATCTTATGAAGATTTAATCCTCGGATGTGTCATGGCTAGGCAGATGGATCAGTCAGAAAAGTGCTTGCAATGCAAGGATGAAGGCTGAAATTCAGATTGCAAGGACCCACGTAAAGAGCCTATGTCAAGTGCATTCTGATCACCCTAGTGCTGGGGAGGCCGAGACTTTAGATCACTGGCAAGCTATTCTTGCCTCACAGATCTTGCTGCATCACTCAACTTTAGGTTCAGTGAGAGACCCTAATCCAAAAACAAGTTATAGAATGACTGAGAGGTAAGCCCAACAGTGAGCTCTGCTTTCTGCACATGTCTACACAAAAGGGCAAACACATAAACATGTACAACTATGTATAAACACATACAGCACACACGCACGCACGCACACACACACACACACACACACACACACACACAGAGTGAGAGAAGACAGATAGATAGAGACATAGGCAGAAACAGAGAGTGATGAGAATCACTGCTATACTATGGATAATGCTTTTCCAAAATATTCACATGCCAGTCTTTGTCCTTTTCCATGTAAAGAGTTTGCACTTGTCCCACTGAAAACCATCAACGATGTGTGAGTCCAATTCTTACAACCTTAGGAAGATATTTTTAGTGAACAACTTGAAACAAACCCATAGTTTGGGCTTTCTAAAGCCTTCATCACAGAATCCAACTTATTTATTTTTTTTTTAAAAAAATCCAGAATTTTTTTTATCCCTAAGTCAATAAGCTAATAAATATGCGTTTAAAAAGTCACATAGGAAGTAATTTTTGTAGCATCAATAGAAACTTACTACACTCACAACTCTCTTCTCTTGTGAGACCCTAGATTATGGGACTAGCCTGCATTTCCTGTGACACAGTGGACTTCACGGTAGTTAGTCGCAAAAGCATAGCTTTCTTTTGTGGCAACTTGGATCTGCAAAATAGCTGTTTCCAGTTCTTTGTTTTATCAGTTCTTTTGAAGACACAATCGGGATCAGGAGAGCAGTTTCTGTTCTTGTTCTGCCTTTGGGGAGATGAAGTCATCAGCAAGGCAAATCCAGAACGTGCTGGATTCGGTGATTTTAGCCAACAGACAGACGTCCAGCAGATGTCCAGAAAGCCCCTCACTTTGCCTCTGTGCCAGTTCCTTAATTTGTGGCAGGAACACATCATGTATTGCTCCATCTGCTAGTCTGTCACCTTCAAATGTAAGATCCATAAAGACGCTGCATCTATGTATTTAGTTCTTTCATGGCAATAATGTGATGCTGTTGCCTCTCTTTTTGGCATTCTTCCAACTGCTGCCTGAGTTGAAATCATTTTTTTTAAACATTATGTGTATTTGTTACATGCAGCACTGTGTTTTGCTATATGTGTGCAATTAGGAATGGCTAAATCAAGTTAATTAGCATACGGTTCGCATCACATGATTATCTTTTTCAGTGATGAGAATGCTTACAGTCTCTTAGCAAATTTCAAACACAGAAGATATTTTTATGAACCTTGACTGCCATGAGAAAGAATTCTGATCAACTTCTGATAGCCTTCTTCCGAATTAAAACTTGATGTTCTTGAACCTATATCTCTCTAACAACTCTCATTCCAATCACCGTATACTTTCTAGTAAAATCCATTTGACCCTCTGTTTCTATAAGTCCAATATGCTTAGATTCTGTACAATATATTGTAATATGATATTTTTTTCTAACTGGCATATTTTTTATGTAATATAATCCTTTCAGTGCTTATCCCCATTGTTGCCAATGGCAGGATGTCTTTTTCTTCTTTACTGGGTGATAGTATTCTACTGTGAATGTATATATTTTTCTAGCAATTCATTGCTGAACACTTATGATAAATAATGCTGTTTTGAAACAAAAGCAAACAAACGAACAACTTAAAAATGATACACCTTTAAGACACTGCATCTCATTTGGCTACATACTCAGAAATGTGATGTCCAGAATACATATTAGTCTTATTTTTAGGTTTTTGGTCCTCATGCTATTTTCCATAATGTCAGTCCTAATTAATCACCCTGTACAAAGGTCCCCTCTCTTTCATGTTAGTAACCATATTGTTATCTTTCTTTAAAAAAAATTAGTCATTTTGACAGGCATTGCCACATTTTGGGTTTAATTTTCATTTCCCCAATGACTGGTGAGATTGAATTTATTTACATATATCTTTTGTCCTCTTATCTGTCTTTTCTTGATGAAAATATTCTGGGCCGTCTGCTAATTTTAAATCAAGTTTTGCTTGTTTCACTGCTGCATCCCATAAGGAACTATTTGGTAGTTGACTATGTCTTAATGTATTTCCTGCTACTATAGTAGACTAAAAGAGAATATTTGAAGCCAGGAAATTTATTGGTTTAAATCTCAGACATTTATTGATTTATTTGACACCGTTCACAAGACCAAGAATTAAAATATGAAGTAAAGTATTTAAAGTCCTTCTTCGTGCACAGCATAAGACATGGCAGAAGAGCACATGGCAAAGGTAAGGGAAAAGTTTGCTCGGTTCTCTCCTGTTCTTCTGGAAGAGCCACTAATCATACCCTGATGCTTCCACCCTCTTCCTCATCCAAAACTAGTTAAGTCAGTGAGAATCTCTCTTTAAATATTATGAACATGTGAATTTGGGGGCTAAATATCTGTGACACATTAAAATTGAGATATATAATGCCAAACAGAAAAACTCCTCTTCAGATATATGGTTTAAAAATATCCCTTGCAGCCTATAAATTATCTCATCACGTCTGCTTCTTGCTTTGCGGAAGCTCTTCAGTTTGATGGAATTCCATGTGTCTATTTTTTCCTTTACTACTTTCTCTTGGGCCCAACCTATCCCCATCCTCGCTTCTCCCTAAATAATCTTCACGACCAATGTCTTGAAAGACTTTCCCTTTTGTCTTTATATGATTTTCAGCTATTAAATATTTATGTACTTAGACTCTTGTGCCAGGAAACATTCGTGAACCCCCAAAAGACCAACAAGGAGACGAGTCCGATGTAATTGCAATAGGGTCCCTTTATTTAAGCTACAGCTTGGGCCAGATCACTTCTCTGATGCAGAACAATGAGATGGGTCCCAGAGCCCAGTTTCTGGTGAGCATTTATAGAGGCAACAAGCAGGTGTCTAGCCTGGTACACTTCTGATTAGGAGGCCATTATGGCCTTTAACGTCAGTGGCTAGTACTGGGAGCCAAACCATAATCTTAACTCTGTTTTTCTTCTGATTGGTTGTTGTTAGGGAGGAAAGTGTCAGGGGCAGCTTTGTAACCTGGAGGTGCAGGTTTGTTGGGAAATAACATGGAAACCGGTGCTAGACAGAGGCATTGTTTGAGTGTGGCCTGAAAACTGGTGCTAGGTACTGACCCGTTAGTTAATGTGAGTTCAACCTTAGGTCAGGTTCTCTAAGATGGAGTCTGAACCAATCAAGATCATTTTAAATTAAATTGTACTTATATTTATATATTTGTGTTTATGGATCTGGAATTGGGGGGAAGCTTACATATATGACAATGGACTCTGAGACTAAACTGAAGTCATTAAGATTTGATGACAAATACCTTTACCAACTGAGCCATCTCACTGGCCCATAAATAATAACTACTCTTACAATGACACTGAAATTAGTTTTTGTATATGATTTGAGATCATGTTCTAATCTCCTTCCTCTTTAGGAGGCTATCCAAGTCAAATAATCAGCTGTCATTTGCCACAAACCAATCAACAATGAATGCTTGAACTTATTTCTGAGTTCTCTCTTGTTTCCTTAGTAAATGTGGTGCTGTTACAGTAATAGCAAACTTTTCAGATTATTTTGTTTTTGAAACCAAGTACAGTTATGCTTACAGTTTTACTCTTTTTCTCATGCTCTCTTTCCCCAGTTAGCGCCTTCGGTAGGTCATTGCATTTTAGAATACTTTATATTTTATTTAAAAGACCACTGGAAAAGTGAAAGTGATTTCATTGAATCTGCAAATCTCTTTGAGTTTGACAAGCCTTTTAACAACATTAATCATTCCCATCTATAATCACTGACTATCTTTATATTTGTTTGAGAATTCTTATATTTATTATCAATGCTTTATGGTTTTTGATGTAAAGATTTTTACTTCTTTTGCTCCATTTATTTCTAGATATGTTTAGGAAATATCTAGTGTAAACAGGATTGCTTACTTGACTTTTTTCAGGTTCCTGAAGTAGCATTAATTTGTAGAAATAGCATTGATTTTCTATTCTACAACTTACTAAAATTTATTCGCAGTAAAATTTTGGAGAAATTTAAAGGAGTTTCTTTGCAAACAGACATAATTAAATGTTTTACTCTCTCACTTGGGTATCCTTTCTTCCTTTGGCCTAAATGAAATGACTTCCAGAGTTATGTTGAATAGAAGAATCGAGAATAAACCCCATTGCCTATTTCCTGATCTTAAAGGAAGAGCCTTCAACATTTTTGTAATTAAAATGATATTATCTGTGGGTTTGTGCCACATAGTCATTATTGAATGCAAGTTCTTGTTTTCTACATGCAATTTCTCAGGATTTTAACATGAAATGTTGTTCGATACTTACAAATGCTGCATAAACTCCACTGTAGCAGCCATATGATTTTTTGTCCCTCATCTATTTTTGCAGTGGATGCTCAACTACTCTTATATCCTAGAAGTGAATCCCACTTGTTAAAGGTGAATGTTTCTCTCACTGTGCTGTCAAATTCAATTTGTTAGTATTTTACAAAAGGTTTGAAATCTCTTTGATTCTGTAATAGAGAGCTAAAATATGTCAGATCATTAACACATCTGCTTGCTTATGTGAGTCATTTCTTCTTTCAGGATTAACTTTTCTTTCCCCAATATTTGTAGGAAAACGTACAAGCATCTCTAACACATTCAGTAATCTGTTGCAGTTAATGTTGGCCATAATCTCGTGGTTACACTGAGTTAGCACAATTGGCATTCCATTCTCCCTGCCAGAATCTCTCTTTACACCTCTGTTCATTTGTTATGCATTTTTCTTTCAGAGCACTACCTTATGTTTCAATGGTTGTCCATTTATGCCGCACCGTTAATAGAAGTAACAGCTTAACAAGTTAGATCCATTTTGTCAATGACTTTGGAGGGACATGCAAATCAGTACTCAGGCTTTGCTGTAGAGTGAAGCAAGTGCATCCTCCCTGTCGTCTACTCCATCAAAGTGGTTTTTCTAAACAAACCATATTTATCTAACTCTACTTACAAGATAAAAATATAAGGAATTCATTTGAGGTATAACTTAGGAGGGATGACTTACATTGTGTGGGTGTAACTACCTTAAAAAAGAAAGTTATGCCTGGGTTTGTGAAAACCTCCTTCATCTAAGAAAGAACCATAAGAAATGGAAAACTGGGTTATTCTTACCATCCCAGATCTTCTACAATTTGTTCACACTTCCACAACATGAGAATGCAGACTCTATTTCTTTAAAACAAAATGCTTGATTTGGTTGAGTAAACTGAGCGAGCTAGTAAAAATAGACTTAAAGATATTGACACGAGCACGCACAGGAGACATTCTGCTACAGGGAGTAATTTAGTTACTGCTGGGAAGGCATTTTGCAGAAATAATTAAGAACTCAAATCTTAAAAGAAACAGATTAGGGCTGACCTAATTGCATGAACACTTTAAAGGCAGAGAATTTCTTTCTGTTCACTAGAGAAGGGAAGCAGAGGGTGGGGGTGATCTGAGAGGAAAGAAATTCAATAAGAAGGGATTTCTGGTGTAGGAGAAGTACACTTGTCAGGGTCAAGGCCACAGTGCCCTTTAGCAGCTAAGAGTAGCTTCTAGTTCAGAACTAGGAAAGAAACAGGTCCTTTAAACACAGACAAAATTGAAACAAGAATAGACTTGGTAGCATTTTTTTTTTTTAAAAAAAAAACAGAATCCAGATAAGAACTTAGCTTGGCTGACAACCTAATTCCAGCATGTAACCCCTGATTGAAGCTTTACTACAAGCTCACAAAGGGCACAATCAATGCCAAATCAAAATCTGAGCTGCCTGGCCCATCCGATTCACCGTTCTAAAATTGGTCAATTGTATTTTGGATTAGAGAAGCCAGTACTAGTACCATCTCTATTTCAAACTTTCCGGGAAAACCACTTGTTTAAGGTTGTCTTTGGTATTATACTTTGTCATGTGAATACTATGTGACTAGCATCTATTCTCTGTGTGGTATAACTTATCGCAAATATAAAAAAAATTGTTATATATTCATCACTGTGAAGTATGTACAAAGATACCACACACTCAGGTCACAGAACATTAAGAAAGAAAAGATAACTAACCTGGAACCTTCTTCCTCTGTTGTTATTCATTGTAGTTCTGGAAGAGAAAAAAAGTTAGCAACAACCTTACCCAGCTGTGAACTCTGTGGTTTATAATAATAACCACCTCATTGGCAGAATAGTAGCTTGAATGTTATTGGGGTAACCAACAACTTTCAAATTGAATTTAAGGTCTATTCGACAGGATGGAATTCTTGCTTGGTATTGTAAACCTGGGACGAATCCCACAATTTAAGAGATAATAAGCATTATTGGAGAACCTACTACTATTATTTTGCTAAATGGACAGACCACCTTCCATATATGCATCCTTATCTACACAGATCAGCTCTGCTCTCTACCCTCCTCACTGAAGCTTCACTTTGCAGTGCCCATCAAATGCACAACCGTTCAAATGGAATGCAGTGTAAATGGGGCAT
Organism: Rattus rattus; assembly: GCF_011064425.1. Lineage (NCBI taxonomy): Eukaryota > Metazoa > Chordata > Mammalia > Rodentia > Muridae > Rattus > Rattus rattus. Next base: position 184,427,625 of record NC_046154.1, on the reverse strand, counting down.
CGATATCCCCAAGGCTTAGGGAAACTCTCAAATGCCACGGTGGTGCTGGTGGAAAGACAGATTACAGCTCATTCCACTACAACCTAGATAAGTGAATTCACTTGAAAAAGCCACTATTGTTTTTTACGCTGCATTCCATGATCTCTTCAACTGTAATGAGGCTTTCCTCATTTTGGAGATCTCTCCTGTAGAAATAAAATGTACAGTTTTATAAAGTAGAAATTAATATTCGCAGAGAAAGAACTGGAAGAGCTTGAAGGGGCTTGAGACCCCATATGAACAACAATGCCAAGCAACCAGAGCTTCCAGAGACTAAGCCACTACCTAAAGACTATACATGGACTGACCCTGGGATCCAACCTCATAGGTAGCAATGAATATCCTAGTAAGAGCACCAGTGGAAGGGGAAGCCCTGGGTCCTGCTAAGACTGAACCCCCAGTGAACGTGATTGGGGGGAGGGCGGCAATGGGGGGAGGATGGGGAGGGGAACACCCATAACGAAGGGGAGGGGGAGGGGTTAGGGGGATGTTGGACCAGAAACCGGGAAAGGGAATAACATTCGAAATGTAAATAAGAAATACTCAAGTTAATAAAAAAAAAAAAGAAAAAAGAAATTAATATTCGGTATCGAGTTAGGCTGGACAGGGCAGATTGCATGCTACATATCACAGAAGTCCATCTCCTAGCACATCATGTTAGATGCACAGCCTACAGTAAGAGGACACAACTCCATGGCACTGACATGACTCGGGGCAAGGTGCCAAGTATCCAAGCATGTGTACTTCAGTTTGTAGCACCAGCACAGATGTAGAAGCCCCACATGTTAGTTCCTTTTGTAACGCCAGTACTGGAGGAGGACAAACACAAGTACATCTCAGGATCCCAAAGACCAATCTGCCAGGGTCCAGCCTCAACACAGGATTGGGTTTCTCAACTGGAAGCAGGGATATCTGGAAGGCACATAATAAATATACACAGACTACTACTCTTTGGGTACAAATTGACAGGCAATTTCAAGGCTTAAAGTCTCTCTCTCTCTCTCTCTCTCTCTCTCTCTCTCTCTCTCTCTTTCTCTCTCTCTCTCTCCTCTCCTCTCAGCTTGAGGCTGCACACACTCTGCATTCTCTTGTGCACTCTGCTTTTTTTTATTGTGGTTTTCTTTTCTCAAACTCCCACACTCATGCACACCTCTGTTCATTACCCTTTCATTCTCACACACACTCTTCATACATACATCACACATATCTCACACACACCACATGCACTCTCCTTTCACTCACACACACAATCTTCATATACACCTCACATTCTCTCTTCACTCACTTTTTACATTCTCTTTTCATGCTCTCTCACTCGCTCTCACAATTTCTCCCTCATGCGCTCTCTCATTCATTCTTCACATGCTCTCTCATATTCTCTCTCATTCACTCTTCACATGCTCTCATTCATTCTTCACATGTTCTTCTCATGCTCTCTTCACATGCTCTCCTCATGCTCTCCAGCCTTTCTCTTGCCCCAGTCTTTTATTGATAATTCAAAAGCAGGTAGAAAAAAGACATTCTATAATCATTGCCAATTTAAATTCAAAAGAATAACCACACCCCCAAAGAACTAAGAATTACAGTTGTTCCCCAAAGTTTCAAGCTTCCCTATTCCCAGGCCTGTAGCCAAAATAATAATAATTGTAAACTTATCATTATTTAAACTTTAACTTTTAACTTATTATACTTCAGAACTCACAGCTCTGAGGTCAGCTACTTGCATTTTCCTGTGAAGCTCTAATGATAAATGACATAGGCAAAGCCACCAGGCAGTGGCCAGAAAGAATCAAGTTAACCCTTAACTCAGTGGTTCCGCTAGCTTTCTGTTCCTTGCCCACAATGACTCTCATAAGAGTCCCAGTATTTTGACTTAGTTTACTAGTATATAATTTTATGCATTCTATACTTCCTTATCCAGGAACCACTCTCAAATGTTATGCAAAACTTATTTCCTAACTTCAATAACTTTTTCCTTTCTTAGGGTCCCAATGTTGGTTCTAATTCATTTTCTAATAATTTCTTTAAAGTTTCTATGCAAGTCAAGCATTAATCTGGAACTACTATTGTGCAGTTATTACACTGTTTCCAAGATGAGAACACACAGCATGCACCTGGGCCATTAGGGCTGTGCTGTGCCCCTATGGCTCAATTTCCAATGTTTAAGAATCATAACATCAACGAACATCTAGTTTCACAGAATTCACCAGAGCAGATGGAGAAAGAAGTAGGAAAGTCAGATATAATAGAATAATTATGTACACCAAGGCCAACTGAAAGACAGTCACGCACAAATGAAATCTATACAGCCCTTGAACAGGGTTAAGGTTAGGAGAAATGGGAACAACCAGTTTTTACAAAGAGCTGCTATGGGGTACTGAGATGTCGCCATCCCAGCCTACTGCAGGCAGCCTCTTATTTCAGATGGCAGGTCCCCTGGAGGGATGTGTCTCCTGCTTCTCAGGGTCTGAGATGCCACCCTACTTTACAAGGAGCTGCCTCGGGCTTCTGAGATGTCTCCATCCTGGCCTATTGCTGGCAGTCCCTGTCATTGTACGTTGTCCCCAGCACCAATCAAAGCTGAAACACCCAAACCTCAGAGACTTGATACTTTGTATGTATCCTTGAGTAAATTATAGAGGTTTTGAGCATATATGTTCCCTATAAATGATTTGGTGATTTCTACAATGATAAGGCAATGTATTCTAATTTTCAAACTCATTGAAGTTTGTAATATAATAAGCCTACATTCTTCCATTCATTATTAATACATTCAAACCAATATTTAAGTTCTAAATAATTTCTTTTTACTGTATTCCTACCAGATATTTGAGATCTTGATTCATCCTTGTTAGAAATTTCTGCTTACCAAAACCAGAAAGGATTTTCTATGAAAACCATTACACTCAAAGGGCTTGGAAATAAAGGAGATATCTCCTTGAAATTGAAATTAAAGGTCAAAGGTGAATCCCATCATTATGTGCTTAAGTTGTGTGTGTTTTGGAAGGGAGTGGGGTGCTTCTGATATGCAGAATCAGAAAGGTATTCCAGCCTTTAAGAGTAAACTTAAACACAGAGAAGCCCCTAGGGCTAGCCAGGGATGATCGGTATGTCTCAAATCAACATTCACAAATCACAAAGCCGGGATGCAGCATGTGACTATGAAAGCATTTTATAGCAGCAAGAAGTCTTGGCAATGAGTGAGAGTGAGTTTGCCAGTGATGAATATTGGATGCTAAAGGATTAGCACTTTCACAAGGAGCTATCTAGGTCCAGTTTCCCTTTCTCAGTATAATGCAGCACTGTAGGATACAGGAAGCAGCAAAAGCAGACCTTCTTCAGATACCAAACACACTAACGCATTTATCATGCACTTTCCAATTCCAGAAATGCGAAGAGAAAAAAAAAACTTTCTTTGTATATAAATTAACCAACCTTAAATACTTGATTGTGGCAGCACAAAGCAGCCTGACAAAAGGAAAGAATAAAATACAACCAAAACTCACTTAAATTGGGCAAATGTGTTTTCTAAATAGAAGGATTCCATTCAACGTCTTATTATTTGGTTGATATTATTTGTATGTTTTGACAGGTCCAACAACAAGTGTGTATCATTTTATCATGAAGTAGAAACAAGACACACTGCCCTTCTGTCAGTTTCCCATGTTCTCCCTCTACTTGTCAAGGAACAACTGTTTGCCAAACAACAGGAAATTAACAGCAATTATCACCAGCTGGCTAGCTGCTAGAAAGAGTCACCGGGCTGTAAGCCGCTCAGCAGGAGACAGAAAACCTTGAAGGAATAAGGTTGATGATTAATCAAAGTTGAAATATGAACATCTAGGGATCGGCTGTGAAGCTGGCCAACTGAGCACAGAATTGCCAATCCTGCAGTCACAGCTGGTGACTGTGTCAGGATCAGACCTTTGCAGAAGCCGGCTCACAGTCCACTTTGGGAAGAAGGAATGTATTTCCTTCATTTGCAATTACTCCCAGAATTCTAACAGAAGTAAAATAACTTGCTGGAATAATTGATAGCAATTGTCTGTATATGCTAGTCTTATGTTAGCATTGGGCTCCCGTGTACAAAAGGCAGTGCTAGACAATGTGAACACTGACTTTTCCCTGATCCAAGGCATAGAATTCCCTGGAGCCTATGCATACATCCCAGGCTCACTGACTATCATTGACCCCATGAGAGCACAGTAACCTTCGTTTCCAAGTTTTGATACAACATTATGAATAGTGCCCTATTTCTCTGCTCAAATTCTGATCTAGGTAAAACACATATAAACCCTAAGACAGTCAAAAAATTAAAATCAGGATAAGTGCCGTTTTTGTGGCACCATGATGGCCTTCTAGTATGAAATAACCAATATCAGAAACAGCTACAGTGCTGATTGTAGCATGAGGGTAGAAACAGAGCAGACTTGAGATGTCTTGGGCCCGGAATGGAACACAGCGTCAGCCCTCAACGTGTGGCTTCTGAACCAGCGTCCTCGGCATTAACTGAGCAATTGTCAGAAAAGGGAAATGTTTGAGTCTACCCTAGAAACAGTAATCAAATCTCCGAGAAAGGAACCAACATTCTGTAGGTTAAGAGTTATCTCTAGTTAGCTAATAGGAGTTACTTCTCTAATATTCAGTAAAAATATGGCTGTAGTTTACAGTAGTTCACTTTATACTAAGAAAAAAGCTGGAAATTCCAACACAGAACACAGAGAAATGTCTATAGATATTGAATTGCTAATTAGCCTGATTTGCTCGAACACAATGTGTGTGTGCACCTGTGTGTGTGTGTATGTGTGTGTATGTTTGTGTATGTGTCTGTGTCTGTCTGTGTGTGTGTGTGTGTGTGTGTGTCTGTGTGTGCGTATTTTCAAGGTGCACCATATAAAAATACACAAATGTATCATGCATCCAAAAATTTAACGGTAGCATTTCTAGGGAACTGTACTGGCTGGTTTTGTGTGTCAACTTGACACAAGCTGGAGTTACCACAGAGAAGGGAACCTCAGTTGAGGAAATGCCTCCATGAGACCCAGTTGTAAGGCATTTTCTCAACTAGTGATCAAGGGGGATGGGGGACCCAGCCCATTGTGGGTGGTGCCATCCCTGGGCTGATAGTCTTGGGTTCTATATGAGAGCAAGCTGAGCAAGCCAGCGGAAGCAAGCCAGTAAGTAACATCCCTCCGTGGCCTCTGCATCAGCTCCTGCTTCCTGACCTGCATGAGTTCCAGTCCTGACTTCCTTTGGTGATGAACAGCAATGTGGAAGTGTAAGCTGAAAACCCTTTCCTCCCCAACTTGCTTCTTGATCATGATGTTTGTGCAGGAAACCCTGACTAAGACAGAAACATTGATCCCTAATCCAGCTTTAAAATTATCTGGAAGACAGAGAATGTGCAGTAAGCAAAAGCATACATGTCCGTTTTCTCTTTCTGAGTTCCCCCAAAACATCACCCACTGAAAAATTGTGAGAAGTTAGTGTGGGAGCTTTAGAAAGGGACTAAGTGTCTGCACTGTTTGAACATCTTTCAGTTACCTACTAGTTCTCTTCACTCACTGAATATTAATATTACACCTATTCTAAAATATGGTTTCCTTGTATACATCCTCTGATGGATATTATGAAAGAATTGAATGGCTTCTTCTTTCATGGAACTATCTAATCTCCTGATCATTTCTTGTAAACATCTCTATCTTCCTGAAATCACAGCTATATTGTATACACTATATTTCTTGTGTTACTAAAATGATTTAAAGTAACAACCACTTACATTAGTTGAAGGAAAAAAAATGTTTTTTCTAACTGGCCATCCACAATGAACAGAGACTAATTCTCAGTGCTATGAGTTGTCCAAGGTTCTATGCATGCACATGTATTTTTAAGAAAAGTAAAGAAAAACCCTCTTTGTTAAGGATGGGGTTTTGTAAATCTCAACTCAAGGGATTTATCTGAAAGTCCCTGAGATAAACATTCAGATCAAGTTCAAAGAAGATACTTATGCAATGTTGGCTGTCAGTTAATGAAGTGTTTAAACAAGAAGTTATTTCTTTTTCTTTTTAACCAGAGAGATAATCAATGGCACAAAACACCCCAAACAGTATAATTATCCATGTCATGAATGATCCTATAAAACCTGGAATTGTTTACACAACTGTATAAACCAGTGTACCATCCAAACTGAAAGCACAGAACCATCACAAACTGAACCCTATAATTTTCAACTTGTGTCAAAACATATTGCTATGTGGGGTGGTCATTTCCTGCTCCACTAGGAATTAACTCCAAAGGCATGTCCTGCCAAAAGCCAACAATGTGGTTTAACTTCAATTTCCCATGTCAAAATATGTCCACTAATGTTGTCCAGCATAAACTACGGTTCTGCATGTAAGACCAAATACAAAATTAAATAGTCAACAAAGAATCCTAAAGTCTGAAATAAATTTCTTCTCTTTTGTACACGTTAAGGGAAAATGGAATGAAAATGAAAAGATTAAACCTTACATGTTAATAACCTCAAAATCCAAATGAATGAAACTAAACCTTCTTTTTTTTAATGAGAAGTTTTAAAAAGCACAATTCAACTTGACTCAGGATAGAAATATGTCACTGTATACTCACTCTAAGACCAAAATGTGAATTGGTCTCATATGACCCAGTTTGAAATTCCCAGGTAAATAACAGAAAGAAGTTATACAGTGCTGTTGGTAGATACTTGAAAGACTCTATCAAAAATGAAACACTTCTGGATAAAATTTCTTTTTAAGAAGTAATTAAAAATTATTTCTTAGAACTCCAAAACTAAATCATCATTTCTCTCTTCAAAATATAAATAAATATGATTTCAACACAGAACATAATAAAGCTAATAATAAGGTTAGAGAAAATCTAGAGTTACTGAAGATATTGGCCCCAAACAGGTTTTCAAGTTTGGTGTCTCTGATGAGGAACTGAAACTAAAGGTTCTATTTTACGAACATCTGGAACATATTCATTCTAATGGACATGTTCAGTGTTGTGATGGTAACATTCAGGAAGTTCACACTTGAGTGCTATACAACCAAGTTAAAAAACATTGCACACACAAACACAAAAATTCACAAAGCCCTCCATGCATGTTTTTAAGAAAGATTCCAATTTGAGGTTGGAACAAATTCATAGATGTCCTGAGCTGCAAGTGGCCCATAGTCCATGTATTATAACCTCTGGAATCAGAGAACAAAATGTAACCCACTCATCCCTTTTTTCTCAAAAAGAATATCCTCAATATTTTGGAAACTGAGACCTTCAAATTTTCCATTCTATCAGAGACAGGCTCACAAACAAAGGAAATCTAAACCAGAAAAATAAGAACAACAATAACAAAAGAGAACAAAACACAGACTTAAAGCCACAAAAGATCAGTTTTGTTTGTTTGTCAAACAGCGCTACTTTTATTATCAATTATCAATCACACAACAAACTGCCCCTCAATTTCATGGCTTATACGCTTTTATTTTGCTAACGCATTTTGTGGGTTAGGAGTGTGAAAGTCTCAGTTTTGTGGGTTAGGAGTGTGAAAGAATTGAATGGCTTCTTCTTTCATGGAACTATCTAATCTCCTGATCATTTCTTGTAAACATCTCTATCTTCCTGAAATCACAGCTATATTGTATACACTATATTTCTTGTGTTACTAAAATGATTTAAAACTGGGCAAGTCTCAGTTGCTCAATTCACATGAAATCCACTTGGGAGTACCGGGGAGGGAGGTTTGCCTTCCAAGCAACTTTCTTTAGTCATGTGCCTGGTGTCTTGATGTTCTTTGTTTTCTTTCTGTCTCCACAAATGCTGTTTCTTTCTCTCAGGTCTTGGCACGGAGTGTGCCCCTTCTGACTGTGTGAGATTTCAATGTAATTGCACTCCTGAAATGTCAATGGATTTTCAAGTAGGTTGCCAGGTTTGGCAAACAAAAATAAAAGAACCACATGTTTTGAATATCGGATATTCAAGGAGATTTTAGTATCCATGTTGCAAATGCTAATTATTAGTAACACCACTTCTAGATTGCAAAAGCCATATTTCCAAGCCCTTAGACAATATCACTTGAAGTTGAAACGGTGTCGCCATCAAAAGTTCCTATCTAGATACAGGAGACAGAAAGATGATCCAATGGTATATCCATGCACATCTGTGTTTACAGATGTGAAGTTCACAATATCTGGGAAATGGAACCTCCCTAGATGCACTTCCACATATTGATGGATAAAGGAAAAGAGGATGGATAAAGGAAAATCCCATTAAGTATGGGATTTTATGTAGCTACAAAGCAAAATAAAAGCAGCACATTTCCAGGAGAAATGTTTGAAATAGAAATCATCGTGTGAGATGAAATGGGCCAGTTTCAAAACCAACTAACCAAAGAAACCCATGTTTTCCCTTATATACAGAACATAAATTTAAAACTGATTGTGGTGTGTATTTATTTCTTCCTTGTATTGAAAATAACTTTTTCTTACATAATATATTCTGATTATAGTTTCCCTTTCCTCTACTTCTCCCAGTCCCACCCTACCTCTCCCTTTCTGCCTCCCATGAGAAAACAAACAGGCTTTTACGGGATAATAAAATGAATTAAAGTATAATAATACAAAATCTTACACACTGGAACCGGATAAGATAAACAGAATAAAAATAGCCCAAGAGATGACACAAGGAACATTATCTGCGTGTTCCCAGGATTTGGACATAGAACACATGAAAGTTACAAAGTCATTGTACACTTCACCAAGGTCTCAGTAGTCACTTGGGCTGGGCAAAGTATAGCGCAGTCAGATTCTCTGAATGAAGCTCCAGGTTGAGCAGCGTGAAGCTGTGAAGCTGAATCAGGAGTTATATAAATTGAGATCTCGAATGTTAAAAATGACAATGATGTGGAATGTCCAGGGGTGTGTGGGGGATTGACAGAAACTGAGTGAGGTCAACCGAACAGAGAAGCTACACGCTGAAAGTGACAGGGCAGGAGGATCAGGGACAGAGATGATCCCAGCAGCAGCCCCAGACACCAACATGGTTGTTGTTTTCCCTGTCGTGTTTCAGCTTTGCTTTTGTCTGGCTTTTCCTTCCCTATCCCTCTATTTTAGAATAGCCACATGTATTATGGGCCTTTATACGTTGACAATATGTAATTTGTTTTAGATTTCATAAAAGGTCACATTAACAGTTTGTCTGAGTCTCAAAAGAGACTGAAATTTTTCCCAGTGTCAGAATTACAAGACAATGACATTCTTGGCAGTTTTCCTGAGCATATCTTACATGGCAAGTTGGCCATAAGCCTACAGGATCCTGGGTTAGACTGCTATGGCTTGACTATACAATATCCCTTCCAGAATCATGTTTTTAAAAATGTTGTCCACTGTTTTGTAAAATAATGATACTCTTAGGAAGTGAGACCTAGCTTCAGAAAACAGGTCACTGGGTGGTGAATATTGGGTCTCACATCCCAGTCCTACTTCAGACCCAACCTCTCTTTTTGTGCTCGTTTTGTGCTTTCTAACCTGGTAAAATATAAAGAGACCCAGACACATACTTCTACTAATACCAGTACCAACTGTTCTCTTGTTATGCCTGACCATCATGATGAACTACACCTCTTCAAACCACGAGCCTAAACAAATCCTTCCATAGAGAGTTTTTCTTTGATACTCATTCACTACAATAATAAAATTAAAAAATAAATAAATAAAAAGAGACACACCCTGACATAGAACATACTAACTTTCCAGGACCTTCTTACTCCAACAAAGCTAATAATTAACCATCATAAATTAGCATGTTTTCATTTAATGGAAAGTATAAGACATAGTAATTGAGTAGTCAATTTACAACATTTAAATTTTGCAAAAAGAAAGTAGTAATATGTTGCATTATTATTCCAAAATATTTAGCCAATCATGTACTATATTATTGTTAAATATGTAATACATTCAGTAGAAGGATGTAAGTACCTTTCAATGTTGGGTTCAATGCATATCGAAGCTGTATTTTTTAATATAAATTCTTGACTTTAAAAGCTCTTGCAGAATTTTCATTCTTCTATGGAAACAGCAGTTTTTGAAGAAGCAAACATCTTCATCTTTAATTCTGAATTAAGAAAGAAAACATGGTGTTTGGAGACATGGCTCAGAACTTAAAAGCATCCTTGAATGAAGGACAAAAGTTCAGTTCCCAACATCCCTCTCTCCAAATTGAGTCTCTCCTAATTCAGTTACTTACAACTACCTGGAACTCAGATTCCAGGGAGATCTGGCATTACTAGTTTTCATAGACATCTCCACTTGGGCACAAACACATACACAGAGAGAGAGAGAGAGAGAGAGAGAGAGAGAGAGAGAGAGAGAGAGAGAGAGAGAGAGAGAGAGGTGCATGCATGCATACATACATACATATAATTAACATTTGACAAAATTCAACACCCCTTCATGATAAAAGTCCTGGAAAGAATAGGAATTCAAGGCCCATACCTAAACATAGTAAAAGCCATATAGAGCAAACCAGTTGTTAACATTAAACTAAATGGAGAGAAACTTGAAGCAATCCCACTAAAATCAGGAACTAGACAAGGCTGCCCACTCTCTCCCTACTTATTCAATATAGTTCTTGAAGTTCTAGCCAGAGCAATCAGACAACAAAAGGAGGTCAAGGAGATACAGATCGGAAAAAAAGAAGTCAAAATATCACTATTTGCAGATGATATGATAGTATATTTAAGTGATCCCAAAAGTTCCACCAGAGAACTACTAAAGCTGATAGAACAACTTCAGCAAAGTGGCTGGGTATAAAATTAACTCAAATAAATCAGTAGCCTTCTCTACACAAAAGAGAAAAAAAGCCGAGAAAGAAATTAGGGAAACGACACCTTCATAATAGACCCAAATAATATAAAGTACCTCGGTGTGACTTTAACCAAGCAAGTAAAAGATTTGTACAACAAGAACTTCAAGACTCTGAAGAAAGAAATTGAAGAAGTCCTCAGAAGATGGAAATATCTCCCATGCTCATGGATTGGCAGGATTAATATAGTAAAAAATGGCCATTTTACCAAAAGCGATCTACAGATTCAATGCAATCCCCATCAAAATACCAATCCAATTCTTCAAAGAGTTAGACAGAACAATTTGCAAATTCATCTGGAATAACAAAAACCCAGGATAGCTAAAACTATCCTCAACAATAAAAGGACTTCAGGGGAATCACTATCCCAGATCTCAAGCAGTATTACAGAGCAATAGTGATAAAAACTGCATGGTATTGGTACAGAGACAGACAGATAGACCAATGGAACAGAATTGAAGATCCAGAAATGAACCCACACACCTATGGGCACTTGATTTTTTGACAAAGGAGCCAAAACCATCCAATGGAAAAAAAAGATAGCATTTTCAGCAAATGGTGCTGGTTCAACTGGAGGTCAACATGTAGAAGAATGCAGATCGATCCATGCTTATCACCCTGTACAAAGCTTAAGTCCAAGTGGATCAAGGACCTCCACATCAAACCAGATACACTCAAACTAATAGACAAAAAACTAGGGAAGCATTTGGAACACATGGGCACTGGAAAAAATTTCCTGAACAAAACACCAATGGCTTATGCTCTAAGATCAAGAATCGACAAATGGGATCTCATAAAACTGCAAAGCTTCTGTAAGCCAAAGGACACTGTAGTTAGGACAAAACGGCAATCAACAGATTGGGAAAAGATCTTTACCAATCCTACAACAGATAGAGGCCTTATATCTAAAATATACAAAGAACTCAAGAAGTTAGACCGCAGGGAGACAAATAACCCTATTAAAAAATGGGGTTCAGAGCTAAACAAAGAATTCACAGCTGAGGAATGCCTAATGGCTGAGAAACACCTAAAGAAATGTTCAACATCTTTAGTCATAAGGGAAATGCAAATCAAAACAACCCTGAGATTTCACCTCACACCAGTGAGAATGGATAAGATCAAAAACTCAGGTGACAGCAGATGCTGGCAAGGATGCGGAGAAAGAGGAACACTCCTCCATTGTTGGTGGGGTTGCAGGCTGGTACAACCATTCTGGAAATCAGTCTGGAGGTTCCTCAGAGAATTGGACATTGAACTGCCTGAGGATCCAGCTATACCTCTCCTGGGCATATACCCAAAAGATGCCCCAACATATAAAAAGACACGTGCTCCACTATGTTCATCGAGCCTTATTTATAATAGCCAGAAGCTGGAAAGAACCCAGATGCCCTTCAACAGAGGAATGGATACAGAAAATGTGGTACATCTACACAATGGAATATTACTCAGCTATCAAAAACAATGACTTTATGAAATTCCTTGGGCAAATGGTCAGAACTGGAAAATATCATCCTGAGTGAGGTAACCCAATCACAGAAAAACACACATGGTATGCACTCATTGATAAGTGGCTATTAGCCCAAATGCTTGAATTACCCTAGATGCCTAGAACAAATGAAACTCAAGACGGATGATCAAAATGTGAATGCTTCACTCCTTCTTTAAAAGAGGAACAAGAATACCCTTGGCAGGGAATAGAGCGGCAAAGATTAAAACAGTCACAGAAGGAAAACCCATTCAGAGCCTGCCCCACATGTGGCCCATGCATATACAGCCATCCAATTAGACAAGATGGATGAAGCAAAGAAGTGCAGGCCGACAGGGGCCGGATGTAGATCTCTCCCGAGAGACAGAGCCAGAATACAGCAAACACAGAGGCGAATGCCAGCAGCAAACCACTGAACTGAGAACAGGACCCCCGTTGAAGGAATCAGAGAAAGAACTGGAAGAGCTTGAAGGGGCTCGAGACCCCATATGAACAACAATGCCAAGCAACCAGAGCTTCCAGGGACTAAGCCACTACCTGAAGACTATACATGGACTGACCCTGGACTCTGACCTCATAGGTAGCAATGAATATCCTAGTAAGAGCACCAGTGGAAGGGGAAGCCCTGGGTCCTGCTAAGACTGAACCCCCAGTGAACTAGACTGTTGGGGGGAGGGCGGCAAGGGGGGGAGGATGGGGAGGGGAACACCGATAAAGAAGGGGAGCGGGAGGGAATGTTCTCCCGGAAACCGGGAAAGGGAATAACACTCGAAATGTATATAAGAAATACTCAAGTTAATAAAGAAAAAAAATGAATCTTTTTTCTTAAAAAAAAGACATGAAAGAGTCATTGATGATCTGTGCTGACTAACAGCTCTTTACAGTTCTTTACTAAGATGGATAATTGGATGCTATATAGACTATTTGACATATGCACTGAGGAAATGTGAGTTTATTTTTCTTTAGTTATTATTGACATGGTATAGTATCAAAATTCATCTTCTAGTATGGTAATTCATATTCTGTTTAGATTTCATACCACTGGCCTATATGAAATGAAATCCTGACATCCTAATGTGCTTAAAGCCCACGGGATTTTTCTGGTATAGTCTCCTTCATGCCAATAGCTGAGTCTTATGTTGCAGAGGGAGTGCAAGTTTTCCAAACTCAGTGAACTTTGGAATAGATTTATACTCACATATATTCTAAAAGACAGTAGTCATATAAGAGATTTCACATTCAATACCTCAGCTTATAATTCCTTTAGACTGTGAGTATTCAATTAGTACTATATCATTCCAAAGAAAAAAATTTACCAGCTCATATACAAAAGAGAATAATAAGATAAAGTTTGGAGTTTTGTTTCTTCAAATTTTAATAACTATTTTTCCTTTTTTATTGGATATTTTTTATCTACATTTCAAATGTTATCCTTTCCCGGTTTCCTGTCCATAAACCCACTATCTCATCCCTCTCCTCCTTCTTCTATGAGAGTGTTCCCCCTCCCCAACCACCCACCCCTTCCTGCCTCCCTGTCCTGATATTTCCCTACACTGAGGGGAGGGGTCAAGCCTTAGCAGGACCAAGGGCTTCTCCTCCCTTGGTCCAACAAGGCCACCCTCTGCTACATATGCAGTTGGAGCAATGGGTCTGTCCATGTTTACTCTTTGAGTAGTGGTTTAGTCCCTGAGAGGTCTGGTTGGTTGGTATTGTTGTTCTTATGCGGTTGCAAGCCCCTTTTGCTCCTTCAATCCTTTCTCTAACTCCTCCATTGGGGACCCCGTTCTCAGTTCAATGGTTTGCTGCTAGAATTTGCCTCTGTATTCGTCATGCTCTGGCAGAGCTTCTCAGGAGACAGCTATATCAGGCTCCTGTCAGCATGCACTCCTTGGCAACAGCAATATTGTCTGGGTTTGGTGGCTGTATGTATATGGGCTGGATCCCCAGTTGGGGTAGGCTTTGAATGGCTATTCCTTCAGTCTCTGCTCTACACTTTGTCTCCATATTCCCTCCTATGAATATTTTTGTTCCCCCTTTTATAAGCATAGAAACATCTGATATTAGACAATGATTCCTTTGCATTTTTATGTTGCTGTTTTTATTTGTAAGGTAGTTTAATGTCTTCATATGTCTACTCTTAAATGACTGAATACACATAAGGAATGCATTTTAAAATGCAGGGCCTCTCTCTATTCACATAGCTTAGTGTGGATAGTTGATATATGCAACAAGTTATATTACATATCTTACTGTGTATATTTGATATAAAATCCTGATAGATTATGCTAAAGCAATATGGCTGGAAGCAATTTAGAAGGGAAAGAGACATGCAAATGAATGGTGAGTGTGTCCAAGTGTGACTTAAAAGTTAATTTAAAGTTGGACCTTTCTTTCAATTTCTCAGTCTTCTAGCATCAAAAATATTGACCACTCGTAGTCTCAAAAAATATCTATCAAAAGGCACAGTGAGCTGTATAAGGGACAAGGCCTCATGAGGCAGAAAAGGACTTAGTGGGCTCTGTTCCCCTGAGAGGAGCAGCCGCAACACTAGTAACCCATGAGCTAATCAGTTGAACTCAGTGGGCTTGGGAACAACTGCTAAACAGTAAAGGGGGCTGAATTCCCCTAGACGCTCATGGTTCTGGCCTATGATAGGATTATACAGGTACTTAGAAAAACAACTAATAAATGGGACCTTGTGAACCTGAAAAGCCTTTCTATGGCAAAGGACATCGTTATTCAAACCAAGTGGCTGCATATAGAATGAGAAAAAAATTACCAACTGCATTTGATCGAAAGCTAATATTCAAAAGATAGAAATATTAAAGAAACAAATCCCCCCCTAAAAAAACCAAATAGCTCAATTAAAAATATGGGGTGAAGTTCTAAACAAAGAAATCTCCAAAAGGAATCTCAAATGTCCAGGAAACACTTAAAGAAATGTTTAATATTCTTAACCGTCAGGAAAATGAAAATCATACCTAGTTTAAGATTCCATCCAAAGAGTACACATGGACAGACCCATGGCTCCAGCTGCATATGTAGCAGAGGATGGCCTTGTTGGGCACCAATGGTCCTTCCAAGGCTCAATCCCCCAGTGTAAGGAAGTGTCAGAGTGGAAAGGTGGGAAGAGGTGGGTGGTTGGGGAGGGAAACATCCTCATAGAAGAACGGAGAGGGGGCATGGGATAGGGGGTTTATGGACAGGTAACTGGGAAAAGGGATAACATTTGAAGTGTAAATTTTAAAAATCCAATAAAAATAAATAAATAAATAAATAAATATATAGGATAAAATATTTTTAAAAAAAGATTCCACATTCTATTTGTCAGAATGGCTAAGATGAATAACGCAAGTGACAGCTCATGCTGTGCAGGATTTGGAGCAAGAGGAACACTCCTGCATTGCTGGTGGGAGTGCAAACTTGGACAGCCACACTGGAAATCAGCCAGTGTGGTGGTTCTTCAGGAAGACAGAAATCGATCTACCCGAAGGTCTAGCTATACTACTCTTGGGGATATACTCAGAGGATGCTTTGTCCTACCACAAGGACATTTACTCAACCATATTCATTTCTGTTCTATTCATAACATTCAGAAATTTAAAACAACCTAGATGTCCCTAAACAGAAGACTGGATAAAGAAAATGTGGTACATTTACACAATAGAGTGTTATTCAGCTGTTTATAAAAAAAAATGACACCGTGAAAATCCCAGACAAATGGATAAAACTAGAAAAACTCACCCTGAGTGAAGAGATCCAGACCCAGAAAGATAAATATGGTATGTATTCTCTTATATATGTTAAATAAACAATAACCAAACTTTAATTCATAGGCATGAAGAGTTAGGCATAGAAGAAAAGACTTGAGGTGATGCCTGAAAATATGCTAGGGCAATGGTGGTACGAACAGAGTGGAAGTAACCAACCGATGTCTGGTTTAAGGCTCTCTATGAGAAAGAGTCCATACCTGACACTGCTTGACTCACCAAGAACCAGAGACATAGGGTAAAATAAAATAATAATAAAATGACTCCTAATGATATTTTGTTATATTCATAGATTGGTGATTTATTCAGGCATCAGAGAGACTTCCTCTTATAGCAGATGTGAGCAAATACAGAAACCCAGAGCAAAATATTACAGAGAGGGACCTGAGTAGCTCTAAATGAGATGTCTCTGTCATTTCCCTTCCCTCATAGCTCAGCAAACCAAGCAGTAGGGGAGTCATTATGAATGGGGAAGGCAGAAGAGATGGAGGACACCTAGAAAATAAGGCCCTTTAAAATAGTTGAGCAAAGCTCACAGGAAATATCAGAAACTGAAGCAGCAATTTCAAGGCTTACATGAGTCTGCAACAGGTCCTCATCAACTATAGCTTTCAGTTTAGTAGTTTTATGGGATGCCTGAACGTGGATATCTTATTCTTGTGCCTTCACTTGGGGTTGTTTTGGTTTTGTCTTGCCTTGTCTTGTTCAACTTCAAAATGATGATTTTTCTTTTATCTTATTATCTTTTATTTTGTTATAATTTATTGTTATCTCCTAGAAAGATGTTCCTTTCTAGTGACAGTCAGAAGAGGAGGAGATGAAGAGGAACTCAGAGTAGTAGAGAGAGGGGAAACTGAATTCAGGTTATATTGTAAAAAAAAAAAACCAAAAACAAACTGTTTAATAAAAGGAGGAAAAAATCTTAAATGTATGTTGCTTAAAAGTATTAAATATCATTCCATAAATAATACTAATAAAAGGTCAATATTGATTTAATACTTTTTAATGCCTTGTTTTGTATTCAAAATTAATTATATTAATACTTTTATTTAATTTTTATGGCACCTTCACTATAGACTGCTATACTACTATCACATATTAGGTAATTACCAATATCTTTGGTGTTGATACATTGTCAATCATGGTACTAAAGTAATAGAGAAGTTCAAGGTTTTGTGGAAGTGACTGATGTAAATAACCTATTTATTCAATAAATACATTATTAAATTCTAAAAGAAATAATAACCATAAAAAGAGGAGAAGATATGTGTGTTATTTTTAAATCTGGCATGGATGTCATCTTGCAAAAGAAGTGAAAAATGTAAAATGGTGCTTAAATGTTTAAAAGCTATAATTTTGAAAGTTGACTTAAAGTCTGTTTTACTAATTTACTATCATCCTCCATCACTGTTTACTGAGAGACAACTTAGACCTGTTATAAGTAAATATCTTCCTTCTCAACACAATTACAACTGAATATTAAATCAATGGAATGTATCCTTCTAAATACTGCAGAAGATACCTTCTGAATGATACTAAACCGAGAACAACTTTTGGTAGTCCTTTTTACTTTCACTTTAAGAACATATGCTTAAAATCTGTAAGTTCTTTCTTCTCATGTGTAGAAATAAATTGTATTTATTATTGGAAAAAGTCCTCTGTATTGGCTTTCTCTCCTTCACACACACACACACACACACACACACACACACACACACACACACACACACACACACGAGCTAACTTGAAATGGCAAAAATATGTATCTAATACTGAATTATAAAGAAATCTACTATTATAATACAATATATTATACTCAAAATTTTCTAAAATAGTCACCATATTGATCTTAATGATAACAATGGAATAACTGGTCAACCAAAGACTGGATACACTCTGTGAATCTTACTGGCCTGTTTTTAATGCTTTAAAGTATGCTTAACCTTTCAATTCTTGTCAGTTGATGCCAAAAGAGGCTGAAAATTAAAAGAAATTATATTTGAAGAATAATATGTGTGTTTGCCTATTTTATAATTATGTAATTTTACTTTATGTATATGAATGTAGGAAGTGTGCTCACATGTTTGGACACATATGCTAACGTGAATGTGCATGAACCAAACATCTGTTTATGTGTATGTATATGCCCTCAATGTGGAAGCAAGATGTCTACATTGAGTATCTTCCCTGATCACTTTCCATTTTATTATTTTTACTATTCTTTGACAATTTTAGACATCCACAAGTTGAGATATGGACATTTTCAACACCATTGCCCCTTTTCTCTCATAAAATCCCTTGATTTTTCCAACACGCTCCCTTCTTCTTTGATGTCTTTTTATTCTTTTCCCAACACAGTATTTTTATTATTTGGGCATTTCATGCAATGTACTCTAATTACACCTTCTTCCCATTTCTCCCAGGACTGCTGTCCTCCTACCTTTTCACTATCCCCCAAAAAAGTAATACACCAAGACACCAAGTCCAAAGTGTTACACATATAATCATTGAAATATGGTCAAACGCCCAAGGGCCAGCAGCACCTTAAAGAAAACTGAATACTTTCCCAACCCATCCTCAAACCCCTCCAGAAGACATTAATTGTGAAGCGCTATGCTTCTGCATCTTTATCAAAAATTTCAAGGACTTTCATCAGTAGCTTCCCGTTGGGGAATCCGGTTGTCACAGAAGACTTCCGTGGCCCTCATTGTCAGTAATGAGTCTGTAGTCATCGATACCACTGCAAAAATAAAGCTTCCTTGCTCATAGGAGCCACCCCAGCATAGATTATGGGGTTTCACAAAGTTTCCAGCAATACAGATCATGAACATCACTTGGCTTCCAGTGGCAAGTAGGACCACAGACACTAACACAGCCTCCAGACTTTCAAGGAGACTTTGACCCAGAAAATGACCCATTCTTCATTTGGAATATCTTATTTCTCAGAATCAGTGTGATCATACAGTTGGCACCATGTTGCGAGCATGTCTTGTGTATACTCTGGGCTGCTACACACCACCCTGCCCTTGGCACCGGCTACTCTGCTGTTACCCTAAGCATGACCATATTTTTGCAGCCTGTGACTATTAAGTTTGCAGTCTCAGGTGACAGCCCGCTATGGCCCTGTGTTCTCTTCCCACAGACAGGCAAAGGCTACAACGGGGTGAGTCAGGAGAGTGGGCCCACACCTCCAGGATGCCTCAAATCTAATTGGGAATTAATCAGTTATTCCTATGATAGACATACCATTACTGCACCAGGTATTATATCATGCTGGGCAGTTCATTAATGTAGATTGTGAGCTTCACAGCTTTTCTCCACCAAGAAGCCCAGCATCTTCTGGCACTGTACATGCTTGCCAACCAGCAGGGAGACATCCAGAATAGAGGCAGCTTGATTTCTCAGGATCCAGATACCCAAGCATGTGCGTCTTCTGCGATATGGTCTTGCAACAGAGTTATGGTTCGAATCCATGGGCAATGTCAATATTGATTTTGGATAGGGGAGGTCCTAAAGTATACCTGACAAACAGCTTAGAGGGAAGTACTTCACATCTGGTATTATACTCGTTGATTAATAATTTTTGACCTCTGGGAGCATAAACTACCTATACAGGATGCTTCTGTTCATACTACTTTTATAATTATGTTTTTAATAGACTTAAAACTAGGTTGCCATAGATGTTTCTCAAAAATTTTTAGTTTGTGTTAACAATTCTCTATACCCTCTTTTTTTTTCTATATGGCATTTTCCTGATATCTGTTTGAATCACTTAACCCCTAATATTATCTTCAAGAACTTTTGTATTACATGTTTTCCACTATGCCCTCAGTTAGGGCTTCTTCCAACCCCACCCCCAAGTCTAATGATCGTTCTGTAGTTTTCTAGCATTTATAATCAATCTTGATTTAAACACACAAGAAAATTGGGATTGAATATGAGAGAAGATGTGCAGCACTTGTCCTTTAGGGCCAGGATTACCTCAATTTATTTTATTATATTTTTTGAAGTTTCCTCTATTTTGCTGCAAATTTATTTCAACTGAGTAAAAGTCTGTCAAGTGTGAGAGCCTCGCATTCATTATCCATTCATTAGTTGTTGGAAATCTGTCCTAAGTCTGTTTCCTGACTGCTTCAAATCCAGAAGTCAGTAATTATCTCTGAAGTAGGATATTGTCTTTGTCACTATACCATTGCTGGGTCCAAGGACACTCTTATAAAAGACAGTATTTTTTATTATGTAATTAGTGTCTATATTATTTAATTCATATATTATATGATTATATATTTGATTATGTGGTATTTAATTTTATGTTATATGTTAATAATATATTATATAATGTATTTCTACTTGTATTATTTAATTAGGGGCTTGCTTAAAATTTCAGAGGCTTAGTCCATTAACATTATAGTAGGGAGCACAGTGGCAAGAAGGCTGCTGGAAAAGTAGCTGGGAAGTATATACTTTTCTGCAGGCAGAAAAATAATGAGACTAGGCCTTTTATGGTACAGGAATTTGAAACCTCAAAGCCCACCCCACTCCCTCCAACAAGGCCACAGTTCCTAATCCTTCTAATCCTGTCAGATTCCCATTCCCAGCTAACTAAACATTCAAATATATGAGCTTATGAGGGTCATTCTTACTCAAACTACTACAGCTAATAAAGTCTTTTAAGTTTATTCCAAGGAATAGTATAGTATATGCCAGGGAATAGACTTGTTTTTGGCTTTTAGAAGAACTGTCATACTGATTTTCATATTTGCTATACCAGTTTAAACTTTCACAAATAGTGAAAAAGCATAGCCTTTTCTACAAGTCATCATCAGCATTTGGTGGTGTGTGTGTGTGTGTGTGTGTGTGTGTGTGTGTGTGTGTGTGTGTGTAAAATAATCACTCTGTTGAAATTCCAAATAATTCCAAATAATTTTAACTTCTATTTCACTGCTGGCTAATGATAAAAGGTTTTTTTTTTAATCTCTGCCATTGGTTCATTCTATTTTTAAAAAGCATTCCTGCTAGAATTAACATTAGTGTCATTAGAACTAAAAAGATAAAAATAAAAAAAAAGTTTCTTAACAAACATAAACCACATTTTAAATTTCTGCTTATAAAAAATCCAGCATCATCCACATCAAAATTCCAACTCAATTCTTCATAGAGTTAAAAAGAACAATTTGCAAATTCATTTGGAATAACAAAAGAAAAAAATACCCAGGATAGTGAAAAATATCCTCAACAATATAAGAACTTCTGGGGGAATCACCATCCCTGAAATCAAGCTGTATTACAGAGCAACAGTGATAAAAACTGCATGATATTGGTACAGAGAAAGGCAGGTAGATCAGTGGAACAGAATTGATGCCTTAGAAATGAACCCACACACCTATGGTCACTTGATCTTTGACAAAGGAGCTAAAACCATCCAATGGAAAAAAGATAGCATTTTCAACAAATGGTGCTGGTTCAACTGGAGGTCAGCATGTAGAAGAGTGAAAATCAATCCATTTTTTATCTTCCTGTACAAAGCTTAAGTCCAAGTGGATCAAGGACTTCCACGTCAAACCAGACACACTCAAACTAAGAAAAAAGAGTCTTGACCACATGGGCACTGGGGAAAATTTCCTGAACAAAACACCAATGGCTTATTCTCTAAGATCAAGAATCAACAAGTGGGACCTCATAAAACTGCAAAGCTTCTGTACAGCAAAGGACACTATTGTTAGGACATAACGGCAACCAGCAAATTGGGAAAAGATCTTTACCAATCCTACAGCTGATAGAGGACTAATATCCAAAATATACAAAGAACTCAAGAAGTTAGACTCCAGAGAGCCAAATAACATTATTAAGAAATGGGGTATAGAGCTAAACAAAGAATTCTCAACTGAGGAATATGGAGTGGCTGAGAAGTACCTAAAGAAATGCTCAACATCCTTAGTCATCAGGGAAATGCAAATCCAAACAACCCCGAGATTTCACTTCACATCACTCAGAATGGCTAAGATCAAAAACTCAGGTGACAAGAGATGCTGGCAAGGATTTGCAGAAAGAGGAACACTCCTCCATTGTTGGTGGAATTGCAAACTGGCAAACCACTCTGGAGATCAGTCTGGAGGTTCCTCAGAAAATTTTACATTCTACTACCTGAGGACCCAGCTATATCTCTCCTGGGCATATACCCAAAAGATGCTCCAACATATATCAAGGAAACATGCTCCACTACGTTCATAGCAACCTTATTAATAATAGCCAGAAGCTGGAGAGAACACATATCCCTCAAAAGAGGAAACAGAAAATGTGGTACACTTACACAATGGAGTACTACTCAGCTATTAAAAATAATGACTTCATGAAATTCATAGGCAAATGGATGGGACTAGAAAATATCATCCTGAGTGAGGTAACCCAGTCACAAAAGAACACACATGATATGCAGTCATTGACAAGTAAATATTAGCCCAAAAGCTTTGAATACCTAAGACAAAATTCACAGATCATATGAAGCCCAAGAAGGAAGAACAAAATGTGGATGCTTCATTTCTTCTTAAAAGGGAGAACAAAATACTCATGGGAGGAAATACAGGGGAAAAGAGTGGAGCAGGGACTGAAGAAAATGTCATCCAGAGACTGCCTCACCTGAGGATCCAACCCATATGCAGTCACCAAATCTAGTCACTATTATTGATGCAAAGAAGTGATTGCTGACAGGAGCCAGATATAGGTGTCCCCTGAGAGGCTCTGCCAGAGTAGTACTGATATAAATGAGGATGGTTGCAGGTAACCATTGGACCGAACAAGGGGACCCCAATGGAGGCGTTAAAGAAAAGAGTGAAGGAGGTGAATGAGTTTACAATACCATAGGAAGAACAACAATATCAGCCAACCAGACCTCACCAGAGCTCCCAAGGACTACACCACCAACCAATGAGTATACATGGAGGGACCCATGACTCCAGTCACTTATGTAGCAGAGGATGGCATTGTCCAGTATCAATAGGAGGAAAAGCTCTTGGTCCTGTGAAGGCTCAATTTCCCAACGCCCTGGAATGCCAGGGCATTGAGGTGGGAGTGGGTGGGTGGGAATGGGAGCACCCTCATAGAAGTGGGATGGGGGAGATAATATTTGAAATGTAAATACATAAACTATCCATGAAAAATAAATTTTAAAAAAAGAAAAGTTACTTAGATTAATTGATTTTTTCTGTTCCTCATATAAGAACTTAAAAAAGAAACAGTGTATCTGTTTGCTTTCCTTTAGAAAGAAGACTTTAAAAGTTCAGTGGATGTGATATGTTGAAATACCAATGCTTCTGAGTTCTGCAGCTATAGAAGAGAGAAGGGGTCTTCAGGATTGAATAGTCAGCACCAGCTGATTCTACATGAACACTCTGAAATTGAAATCTTCCTTCAAAGCAAATTTGTATTGACTCTGAGATTTTTATGACTGCTCTGAACAGTCATGTGCTTTTAGGAGTGAAAATGAGTGAGCTGACAGACAGGAAGGTATTTTCTGGGTATGCCATGCTTAATGTCAGATGAGAACATACTAATCCCTTTGGATAAATATTTCCTTAAAGAGGGATTTCCAGTAATACTTCATGTTACCTCAGGATTACCATTTCTAGCAAGTAATAATTCAGGATATCTAACTAAATTTGAAGTTCACATGCATAAGAAACAAATTTTGCTGCAAAGTTTCATAGAAAGCTTATACTAAAAACTGTATCTTAAATTCAATTTTCTATGCTGGACTTTTTGTCTTGTACAAACATGACAAATACTCATGTTCTCACATCAACTTATACTAGTATGGAAACAACTCCTCTGGTGTTCTAAAGGAGGGTTTCTTTCTGAGGATAACATACATATGACAGGTAATGGGAACAAGTGAAGAATTTGCCAGTGAAGCATGTCTTATAACATTTATTACCTTCCACCAGCCATTCATTCTGGATTTTTCTGTCTTATGTAGAACCTTTACTATTCTGATTGATTTACATGAAGGCTCAGTCCAAGACCTAATCCTGACCATGGAAAGTCTGAACTTTTAGTTGATGAGTCATTCTCAGGGTGAAATGCTAAATTTGTCTATTTACTATAGTGACACACAGGATAGTCACAGTACACCCATAAGCAGATTGCAAGAATGACTAGTGCATTTCCATGCTTTTCTCTACCTCCACTGGGTACAGCTGTCCTAACTCTTCATAGTAATCACATTCAATAACCCCAGGATGGTGGTATTTCCTTTTCTTGTGTTGATTGCTCAACATAAAAATTGTGTTTTGACAAGTAAAACCCTTAAAGTGTAATGCTTTGTGCTTTGTTGAAGGTATTCTCTTCTTAGGGGCCAGGAATCATAAGGGGGCCAGAGATGCAGGCATAAACATTCAAACTATCCAACTAGATTGTCCTGGCTCGTCTTATGTCACCCTGACACACGAACCAGACTTATCGGAAAGAAGGAAACCTCAACTGAGAAAAATGTCTGCATAAGATCCAGCTGTAAGGTATTTTCTTAATTAGTGTACGATTGGGGAGTGGACGGGCACAACCATTGTAGGTAATGCCATTCCTGGACTGGTAGTCCTAGGTTCTATAATAAAACAGGCTGAGGAAGCCATGTAAACCAAGGCAGTAAGCAGCACCCCATCCATGCATCAGCTCCTGACTCTTGTTTCCAGCCCTGCTTGAGTTTCAGTCCTAACTTGAATTCATAGTATGCTTTCCTACAAGACGGTATCCCACAGAGAGCACTTCTGGGGTGCAGCTCCAGGTGTATATTCCATCTCAATTCTATTCTAACTCTCTGAGCAATTATTTGTAAAATATTTGTAATGGCCATGATGACTATGTTATATTATGGACAAATTAGAATTTTCTATCGGAAGTCAGTCTGTAAGATCTCTAACAATGGTATATTGGGTAAGCTTTACAACTCATCAGATGATAAAAGATAATTTGTATTTAGAAATGATCAGTCCCTCCAAGAACACCACAATTCTTTGGTTCAAGGAAAAGAAGAAAATCTTCATATGGAATGGTATTGCATTGGTGACAAAGGCTGACCCCTGCTCATGGTAGTTTGGATATTGAGAAACTGCATTCATTAAATCAGCTCCAGTGAATGGAACTTCATATTGTTGAATTAAAAAGCCACCTCAGTATCTCAAGAGTGAAGTTTTCCTTCAAGTGCTGATGGTAGGGTACAGTGGGTGACTAGGAGTACACGTTGCTCATAACAACTGGCTGGGTCGTTTTGCCTGGTTGCTTTTGTTTACATGATATTTTATCCATGATATGTGCTCTATTATAGGGAAGACCTGATATAAAATATTACATCCTTTTGCTATGTTCAGTGCCTCTCTCTCTCCAACCTTATCTTTTTTCAGGATATGACTAAGTATTTGGGACATTGTCAGCACTTTGAATCTATAGATATTTTTATATTGTAGGCATGTGTATATCGTATAAATTGATTATGATTATTTTCTATCGGTGCTACTAACTTCTTTTTTTTTTTCATTTTTTCATAGGGTTTTTTTCTTTTTTTTTTTTATTAACTTGAGTATTTCTTATATACATTTCAATGTTATTCCTTTCCGGTTTCCGGCAAACATCCCCCTCCCCCCCCTTCCTTATGGGTGTTCCCTCCCACCCCTCCCCCATTGCTGCCCTCTCCCCAACAGTCTAGTTCACTAGGGGTTCAGTCTTAGCAGGACCCAGGGCTTCCCTTCCACTGGTGCTCTTACTAGGATATTCATTGCAACCTACGAGGTCAGAGTCCAGGGTCAGTCCATGTATAGTCTTTGGGTGCTACTAACTTCTAATACCATCCTCAAACATCTCTGTTTTGCAACCATTTAATTTTTATTCATTCTCATAATGAGGTCCACATATGTAAATAATGTTCTGAAATTTTTCTACTCATCAGCTTCTTACACAGTATTCTAGTAATAGACATAGATGTGAGTTTAGGAAGGTAATTAGATAATAGTGTGTCTTTGGTATTTGTTTATGTAGATTGTTGGTGACATCTCTTTCTGCCTATGGCAATCTGGCTAAATAAATTATAATTTGTGATATTTGGGTATTAACATTCCCTATACTTATGATTTAATCAACCCTGCATGTCTCTTTATGATTTGTTCTACATGAATGACCACTTAAAATCTCATAGACACTCTACCCTTATTAGAGCTTAAACATAGGTCCACAATTAGCTCTCAAGGCAATATAATTAACCACTGTTGATGGCAAGACATTATTTCAGAATTCTGCTCTGTGGTTCTCTCAGGACTCCCACAGATTGGACAAGACATTTTCCTCAATATTCACACTCAAATCAGAGCTCCTAACTGCTATGTGTATTGCTCTTTTATTTTTTTGATTTGTTTTTCTTAGGTGTTTTGTTTTGTTTTGTACTGAATTAACTAAAAACCCAAGGCTGGGAACACCTGTGAGGGATTTTTCTTGATTGGATCCCTTGAGGTGGGAAAATCGACCATAAATCTGAATCATTGGAGGTGGTAAGATCAACCTTAAATTCAGATCATTTGAGGTCAGACAACTCATCCTAAATATGGGCCATGCTTGGATGTGGAAGAAAAACTCTTTTATTTTCTTGCCTGCCTGCCTTCTTTCCCACTGGTAAGTTCATATATCCCTCTGCTGAGGCATCCCTCCTCTGCTACTACTTCTTCGGGATACAGGAAATGGCTATTGCTGGGCTACCTGAACAACAGTCTGTAAGGCACTCTAATAAAACTTACCCTTCCATATTTGTAGTTCACTCTAGAGGAAAACCCTAACTAATGAAGTAGAATATTGAAATTACCTTCAGAAATAAAAATAATTCAAGTTAATCAGCAATTTCTGTCAGTCTTACTTCGTAGTGCAGCTATGGAGAATGCCCAGCGTATGTAGGTAGGTCCAGGGTTCTACATTTCTTTTAATGTTTCTGTAAAGCCATTCAAACGCCACTAAGCATCTCCACTTCCTCATGTGTAGTATATCCTAAATAAACATTTGTAAAATGAATGGCTATATGAACAACTGAAAAACCGATCCATTAGTACCATTAGTATTAATTATACTTTGTAATTACTTAGAATGACACACATTTAATATAAAAGCACTCTAAACTTGAAAACCAAATGTATATTTCTCTAAGAGATCTTAATTATGACATATTATAAATGATAATCGCTTTCACACATATAAAATGAGTATATTAATAAACTATAAAGTTATGTTATCTTAGAGAAATCTGACATTTAATATGATATGTATTTATCTCAGAATAGGAAATGATTGAGGATATACTTAAAGTTTAGCTGACAGAGACTAATACAGCAACCTTTATAAGGTTGCATCATCATTAAATTTAGTAATGAAATATAATAACCATAGTATCTGTATCATATGCATGGTTTTAAGTATAAACTAATCAAACTAATAAAGGCTTTAATCTTCCATAATACACTATTCTGAGACAATTGTTTGTTTCCTATATGGTGTCTGTTTATGAACTTTGTATATTCTGAGCTTGGCAAAATGTAAATATGAAATAACCTTTATCATGTCACAGGTCTACAAAATAGTGAGGCTAATGCTTTGAAACATTTCACATTTTTCTCATTATAATGGCTGGAAATCAAGTCAGCTGTCACATTTTTCCTTTAAATTAGGTATGGTTGACAGATACATGCAGTTACTGATGGAGCCCATCACAGTATATTTCACAGAATATTAGGTGACCTAAAATATATGCGAATGGAATTGAATCACTGCTCTTCTTGAGATCTCAATTTTCTTAAATAAATGTACACACTAGATGACAACCCCTAAAGGTCCACATAAAAGCCTGTTACTGACACATTTTAAAAACATTCGACTGGAAAACTGGTTAAAGATCAAGACTCAAAGATGAACTCCAGGCACTCAGTCAGAGTCTCCAAGACAGTGGTATAGGACATATCCTGGTTAATTCTGTTCCAAAATCGAGTTTGGACTCACTTGGGTGAATAGCATGGAGGCCTCTCTCAAGGGTCTCTAGTTCTATGAGATTCTGAGTCTAAATCTCTCATGGAGGGTAGTTGGTTCAAATCAATTTTCACTTTTTATGCAGGCCAAGAAACTTAGTTTTTTTCTGCATATACAATTTGTTGTGACTAAGTTCAATTCTGCTAGAAAATATTGAGGTCACAGGAGCAATGAGTTTAAAAGTAGAAGTTTAAAAGAAGGCTTAAAGGAAGATTAAATCTGGTGTGCTTTCTCTCCCCACTCCCTCTTTTTTCTCCATCCTGCCCTCTTAAATACCAATTCAGCCAATTATAATTAAAACATACTTGGACTGATAATCATTCCAAAGTCCAAATCTGTTATCTCCTCTCTTCTCTCCTCTTTCTCTTCTCCCCTTGCCCTCCTCCACCTTTCTAGCTCCCTTACAAATAATTAGTACCATGAACAGGACACTCCAGTTACTTAATCAGATCTGTCAATAAATATTTGCTGACTTGACATAATTAGCCTGCAGGAAAATTCCACCTTGAGCATTAGCCTAATTCATCCTGAGCATAAAACCTATTGTCTTATAACTTATAGGCATGCCAATAAAATGAAATCTGTTGTTAGCATCAGAACCTCTAAAGCTCTAATGGCTTCCAGTGGGCTGAATTCCTCTTTAAACTGTCTTTGGAACCTTTCCCTCCATTGAGTTGAAAGAAATCAAAAAGACTAGATGCAAAGATGAATTCCTGTCCCCTTGCTTATTAGAAGTTAGGTGAACGTGAATAATCTGCTTCTCTAAGACTCCTCTTCAGTAAATATACTGTAGCTAAACTCCATCACTGAATGCCCATGGTCCTGAAATGCAGCAATACATCCAGTTAGATCCCTGTGTTTATTAGAAGTTAAGTAAGGATGAATAATTTACTCCTCTAAGCCTCACATAAGAATGATGAGGACTGTAGCTACATTCCATCACTGAATGACTATGGTTGTTAAATGTAGTAATACATTGTAAATGTTCATAGTAATCCCTTGCACAGAAGTATTCAGTATTATTTTTACACTCTATTCACTAATTTTATGAGGATAAAATAAATTTGTATGTGAAAAATCCCTTTAAACCATAGAAACTGTGCTTCACTTGGCTTAAAAAAATACTTTTACTCAAATTTTCTTCTATGACAGTGTGAATAATAGTATTTATAAATTCAAGATACCTCAGTTTGGTTTATTAAATATGAGATGTTATGATAATGTTACTCATTAGCTGTAATATAAATAACAAAATATTTTGTAATAATAATAACAAAATATTCTTATTATTTTGGAAAACTGTGAAGTAGATGAAGAATAGTCAAAATGCCAAGTGGTGGAAAGGAGAGAGGTACTTGTGATCAGCATAGTTGCTATTCGTGCCTGCTTTTAGGTTAGAGTTAAGAACAGCCTAGTGTTAAGACTTTGGACCTATATTTCATCACAGGGAACCCAAACTTTGCCAACTTACTATCTTTATTAAGATTATTATTGCCGGTATGAAATACTATGACTAAAATCTGTGTGTGTGTGTGTGTGTGTGTGTGTGTGTGTGTGTGTGTGTGTGTGTGTGTGTGTAGAGTCCTACATGGCTGCTGTGGAAGGGGTGGTGTACCTTAGTTTCTGCTCCTGAAACAGAGCCAGAAGGGTGTGGGTTGCCCCTGGAACACAGCCAGATGGGCATTGTTGCTAGGAGTAAGATTTGTTTGTATATTTTGTCTTATGTTCCTCCTTCAGGGGATTATTCTTTCTGGTTAATGACTCTGTAGTAACCAAAGAGAGCACAAGTCCAGGAGATGAGGTCCTTTAGCAAAATGATAAATGCTGAGAACTTCAGGACAGTCCTTTATGGCTGTGAAAAAGAACTCTAAAAACATGAGTTCAAAAAATATAAACAGGATTCTCAACTATAAAAAATGTAAGGATGTAATATGAATTATACGAGGGGCTTCAATGACAAAAAAATAAAAACAGAGGCAGCTGCATTATGATCCAACCAGTCAGAAAGATAAAGAGGAAAGAGATAAAGAGATTTGGGGAGTGGTGATCCCAGAACAAGATCCCACCCAGCTAGCTTAATTTCTGTGCTTACAAAAGAAGTCAGATTTCTGATTTCATTGGTAATGATAAAATGGAGGGAGTGTTCTTGTCTTCTGCTAAGAATTAAGTGGCTAAGATCATAAAATGCCGATTTCTGGAATAATCAAAAGGGAACCTGGAGTAAATAACTGAATTTTGGTCTCCAAGAGAGAGTACACAGAGAGAAGTGCTTGGAGAGCAAACAAAACTTTTCCAAACATTTTCTAGCAGGATTTCTGACTTTTTTCATCTAATATATTAATTATATTTTCTGTCCTTCAATTCCTCCCAGACCCTCCTTACCCAGCCACCTACCCAAATCTTCACCCTTTCATTCACCACCCCCATTAAAAAACAAACAAAGATATAATAAAATAAAATCAAACAAGAGTGGGCCAAAACAAGCAGAAAAAGATCCAAAGAAACCATAATATATACGCAAAAAACTTGTAAAGATAAAGAAGCGAAAGATGAACAGACAGATGGAAGGAAAGAAGGAAGGAAGGAAGGAGGGAGGGAGGGAGAGAGAGGAAGGGAGGGAGGGAGGGAAGAGAGAGGGAGAGAAGGAAGGAGGAGGAAGGGAAGGAGAAAGAAAAATGGATGGATGAAAACAAATCATTATAAGAAAAAAACCCCTCCAAAATATCACTGAGTTCATTTTGTGTTGGCCATGTACTGCTGGGCACGTGCTTTGCCCTCAATTATGCCTTGCATATCCAGTAAGACACCGTTGGAGAAAGCTAATTTTTCCTTTGTAATCAATTGTCAATTAGAGATTACTTCTAAGTTAGTGATGAGTGCTTGTGTCCTCTTCTCTCAGTGCCGAGACTCCACCTGGCCTTGTGCATGCTACCATGTGAGTTCATGTGTCAGTTCTACTGTGTCTAGAAGGCCTTGATTCGTTGCTGCTTTCCACACCCCCTGGCTCATAAATTCTTTCTGCCTTTTCTTCTGGAGAATTCCCTGAGCCCTTATAGGAGGACTTGGGACATCCCATTTAGGACTGGGTGTTCCAAGACCTCTCATGGTTTGCACATTGTTTCAGTATTCATTCCCATCTATAGTAGGAGGAACCTTCTGGAATGGCAGAGAAAGACACTTACTGCAGAATGTTGGTAGGAGTTATTTTATTGCTCCAATCCTTTAGCAGAGCAGTATTTCGTTTTACCCAATGTCCATGACCTATCTGGTTCTAGATCCTTGGCCACCTGAGCAGTGTTGGACATTGGAAGGAGAGGAATTGATGTCCCCCCACTATCAGTGTGTAGGAGTAAATATGTGATTTAGAATATAGTTTTGCTTCGTTTGTGAACTTGGGTGCCCCTATGTTTAGTACATAAATGTTAAGAGTTAAATTTTCCTACTGGTGAATTTTCCCTTGATGTGTATACAATGTTTTTTGCTATCTCTTCTGATTAGTTTTGTTTTGACGTCTTTTTTATCAGATACTAAAATTGCCTACACTAGCTTTCTTCTCGTGTCATTTGCTTAGAATACCTTTTGCCATATTTTTACCATGAAGAAATGTCTATCCTTGATGTTAAATGTGCTTCTTAGCTGCAGCAGAAACATGGGTTTGTCTATGTCTTTTCATTTGAAACATTAATATTAAAATTATCAATGAGCAGTGCTTATTGATTCCCGTTATTTTGTTACTATGCTGTGGGTCCCTTCCTCTAATTTGATGGTCAGGATTATTTATTCCTTGTGTGTTCTTGGGTATGGTTAACCTCTTCAGGATGGAGTTTTCTATCTAATGCTTTCGACAGAGCTGGATTAGTAAATAGATACTGCTTAAGTTTGATTTTGCCATGAACAGTCTTTCTCACTTAATCTATTATGATTGAAACTTTTGCTGGAGAGAGTAGTCTGGGCTGTCATCTGTAGTCTCTTAGAATCTGTAGAACATCTAACCAACCCTTCTGGCTTTTAGGGCCTCAAGTGTTCTATTGCCTTTATATGTTATTTGGTCTTTTTTCCTTGCACCTTTTAATATTCTTTCCTTGTTCCATATATTTAGTCTTTTGATTATTGTGTGTCAAGGGGAACTTTTCCCATTCCAGTTTATTTGATGATCTGTATGCTTCTTATACCTTTAAAGGCACTTCCTTCTTGAATTTAGGGAAATTTTTTGTGACTTTGTTAAAAATATTTTCTGTGACCTTGATCTTAGATTCTTCTCCTTCTTCTATTCCTATTATTAATAGATTTGGTCTTTTCACAATGCTTTATATTTCCTGGATATTTTGTTTGTAAATTATTTTGTTGTTGTTGTTGTTGGGTTTTTGTTTGTTTGTTTTGGTCATTTGGTTTGGTTTGGATGTTTTGGTTTTTTTGTTGTTGCTGTTACTGTTTTTTATCATTTTCTTTGACTGAGGTTTCTATTCCTTATACCATATTTTCAATGCCTGAGATTCTCATTCCCATGTCTTGTGTTTGCTGGTGAGGCTTGGCTCTGAGGTTTCTGTTTGACTTTCTAAATTTTTCATTTCCAGTTTTACTTCAAACTTGGTATTCTTTCCTGATTCTATTTCCATTTTCAAGCCTTGACCTCTTCTCTTTATTTCATATCCTCATGTGTGTTTTCATAGATTTCATAATGGATTTTTTTATATCCAGTTTAAACTCCTTGAACATATTTCTAATAGATATTTCAAGGTCTCTGCCTATTTCAGAAGTGGAGCTCTATTGTATTCCCCAGGAGATACTGTAGTAGGGCTGCTGGGTTTCAGTGGTGTTAATGGATGGGGTTCTGCACTGATATCTAAGGATTCAGAGTGATGGTAATTCTAGGTGTTGATATTTGGTACTTGCTTTATGTCACCATCTCTGTATCTTCAGAAAGTGTGGTGTTTGCATGTTACCTGATCAGGAGTGCTCCTGAGTATCTGTCAGATGTGCTTTCTGGGTAGAAGATTTCTCTATGCATTGGGAGCTTACTGGCTGGAATGAGGATGGGCTAGACGGGAGGATGGAGAGCTCCAAAGGAGGGAGAAGTGCTCCATTTGCTACAAGGATCTGTGGAGTGTCCAGGGAATGGAGGCAGAGATGGTGGAGAGGTTCTTGAAAGCAATCTGCTACAGATCTAGTGATGAAACTGGTGTGGCCAGTGAGTTATCAGGTAGAGAATGCCTCTTGATATTAGAGGTGAGCTGACACAAAGGGAATTGAGCTGGCAAGAAAATGACTATGTTGCATGCGTTCAGTTTAAGTTCAATTAGGTATAGGAATAATTTTAATATGGTTCAGATTCTTACTATACTTGTAGGGAGTTCTAGAAACTTCTTTCAATCATCTTACATTCTGAATGTAAAGTTCCAATTCTCTAAAACTTTAATGTTTACTATATTACTTGTTACTTCTAGTTTTCAGGATCTTTGGGAGTTTTTTCATGTGGAAGAGGTGGCAGTATCTGGTTTTAAATTATATACTTGAACATTAGAAAATCAACCACATACAAAACTAGGAAGCTTAGAAAATCAACCAGATATAAAAGCTAACTTTAAGGATCTATGTGGGTGTTTCATTATCTGCTATACAGAAACCCTACTTATTCTGCAACTCAAGGACAAAGTGACACTTGCAGAGACTAGAAAGTCACAAAAAGTTTCTATTTTTGGAAGTGATATAGAATTTCTGAAAGAAATGATGAATAATCCTTCCTTGTAAAAAAAAGTGACTATTTTCTTGGATACTTGATTAATCCAAATAAAAGTCCTATTTTTCATATTATTCAACATGCAATTATGATGGAATCAATGGCAATTTTTTAGAATTGTGTAAAATAAAACTTCATCACAATATTTTTAAATGACAGCAGATTAATTTCTAGGGGACTTTTAAGGTATCCCAGAATTCTTTTCAGAAAATGGATTGTAAACATGAAATTCTCTAATGACAGATTGATGAAATGTCAATATTTACATGCTTATAACTATTTACAAAGATAGCTGTGTATAACTATTTCCTCACAGCTTGTATACATTTTCTATAAAATATTTATTCTGTCCCTTCTATGTGCTATAAGTCAATTCTTTTATTATTGTTACAAAGAATCATGTATTATAGAATAGCTAAAACTATGTATAAATAGAAGGGAACAAAAGGAACACTTTAGTTTTTTCTGGTTGCATTGTATATAGGGAAAATAAGACAAAGAATTAGCATACTCTTTGTATCTGCTGACAATAGTTATGCTTGAATTTTCCATTATTTAAATAACTTTAATTTCCTAATTAACTGAATAAATTTTCTACCAAACACATCCTTCAAGAACATTCTGTCACAGAACAGGTCATAATCTTCAATCTGATTTGATTTTCTAAATAAATACAAATTGGTAAAATTTTACATTAATAAATATAAGATTACATATTCATCATTTCCTCACCTTGGGAACATAGCTATGCTCCATCTCCTGGATTCCCTTGTGTTTATGTTCTAATGACTGTTTTAATGTAGTTATGTTTTAAGGAACTCCAAATGAATAGGTTGAGGGCAGAGGTGACACACCCCCAAGGTTGGAAGATTTAATGACTGATGCCCTAAGATATTTTCTAACCCAAGGGCCATACCTACAGACCAGTACATTTGCAGATGTGAAGAAATAGGATATTCAAGATTTGAAGTGTATGCCCTATGTGTGAGCATGGGAAAAGTCACATCTGCAGGCATGCTAACTATGGTCTGCCACTTAAATGAGAAATCGACTTTTAGTGTGCAAGACACAGTTGTCATGGTTTACTTGTTATGACAGTAGATAATTATCTTATCTAATTTTTCAAAAAATCACCTGTTCTCCCCATTTTGAGTTCTGGAAAAAGACAAACATTTGGACTATTATTTACTCATTCAAAAATATTTTGATTTGAATAATTTGAGAGACAGAATTTTTTTTCCATCATCAACTCCTGTGACTTTAGCCCTGACTTGTTTAACTAGAGTCCCTGAGCACTAGGTGACAAGCCATAATGAATCCTCTCCTTCTTCAACTGCCACTTCTGATCATCTGTTTGGAAAGTGAGTGGAATACTTAGCTAAGCTTTTACCAATATGTTCTAAAAATTCTGTTTCTTTCTCAGATAAACACAGTTTTTTTTAATTATTTCCCATGGCCCGTATGCTGAATAAAAGCTTTAATTTCATGATGTAGACAGCTATCTTCTTTGATATGCTGAAGTCACCATGCTGGGCTGGAGATGTAATAATATGATAATCACTATTGTCCTCGGGAAACTTATTATGTAGTGTGAAGCACAGACACATCTGTTTCAGTAATTATTTCTCCATTAGAGTTATGTAAAAATTCTTATGAAATTATAGACATGTGAGCAATTAATTTCCCTGGAGCATTCTGTTAAGAATATGTAAGAAAATGAATCCTGGTGAAGGAAATGGGGTTTTTTTTTACATATAAAAAAAGAAAGAAAGAAAGAAAGAAAGAAAGAAAGAAAGAAAGAAAGAAAGAAAGAAAAGAAATTGCATGCACAATGACAAATAACCAAACAACCCAAACTTGTTGGTTTAAAGAAAAAAACAAAAGCAGAGAAACACAGGTATCATCTTCTCGACCATAATCTGTGACACCCAGAACTGTAGATGTCAGACGAAAAGCCAACTCTAACTCTTCCTCCTCCTCTACTTCCTCTGGAACAACTTATTATCTCATACCAATGCCACCATCTCAGCCCAAACATTATTTCTCAATTGCATTATTTTAATATCACTAACATATGAACATATTTCTACTACCCAGGCCCTCCTGCTTTTCAATTAATTATTCATATTTGCAGAAGAATTTCTTTAATCAGCCAAAATACATAATACTTTGTTCCTTGAGATGTAAAAATATGCATATTGTCCATTAAAGAGTTTCTTGAAATAAGTTGTAAGGTTATGCTCTCTGAAGTTTGGTTACTTGCTAATCATCAACTTGATTGTGATGCAAATTTGTCTCACCACTGTGCTCTCTAAGTTATAACCAAGACTATCATCTATCTCATCTGTCCCATGCCCTTCTTCATGCTTTTCCTTCTGCTTTGAGAAGTCTATTTCTATCCCACTGTCACTCCACATTCTTTATTTAATTGGTTCTTATATTTCTTTTATTTGTGATGCACCAAATTCGAATTAGATGCTATGGGAATTAGCTCCATTAAAGCAAGTGCTAGCTATAGCCTTTTTACTTCAGTCAGATTAATTTACTGAATTGAGGGAACAAGCCAGTTTTAGAGAACAAACAATATGTTCCATTGCTAGGGACAGTATGACAATTCTAAATTTGAATGCCCCCAATAATGCAACTTCAAAATACATAAAGCAATTTCTTTAATTGTTTGAAAGCTGACCTGAGTTTTTGTGAGCACCCTTCTAAAGATCATAAACAATTAAAGTCAGGGAATAAGATTGATGAAATCATAGCATACCTGGTCTGCTCTTAAGTTTACATATTCCTGCTAATTATTCAACAGAGGTATCCTTAATTCCATAGACTACCTTCTTTGCCATTTCTCTTCCCACTAGAACTTTCTAAATAGTGTAATTGTTCTACAGTTGCTGCCTAATTGCAATGGTTGCTAGCCACATGTGGCTCTTAAGGGTCTGAAATGTGTCCAGTGCAACTGCTGCATTTTTAATGGTATTTCATTTTGATTAATTTAAGTATAAAGAACTAGCTATAGTTAGAGGTCAATACCACTTGAAATTAACTCAAAGAGCATTGTTAAATGCCCCATTACTCCTTTTTATTCTCCTTTGAAAGGACTCATTAAACTTTCACTCAGTATTCAAAGAATGTATCTAGGGTGTTCTGATCTCTTTCAGATATTCACATCAAGCCAAAATTCAGAGGTTTTATCATTTATTCTGGCTTCCTTTAAAATACTGATTCTGTGGCTGGAGAGATGGCTCGGTGGATAAAGCCCTTGCTGTAAACGCATGAGGACCAGAGTTTGCATCCTTATCATCCACATAATACCATAGCAGGCAAAGCAACCCAGTCTGTAATTTCAAGTGCTTAGATGGAAAGGCTAAGGGATCCCAAGGCCAGATGCCTAGTTAAATTAGCTGAACTAGCAGAATTTGTGAGCCCTGGGTTCAGCGAGAGATCTTACCTCAAAAATTAAAGTGGATGGATCAAAAAAGATGCCTGGCATCAGCCTACAGCCTAAACACACACACACACACACACACACACACACACACACACACACACATACACACACACACACCATACACACATATGTACAACAAGAAATAAAGTGAAAAATAAAATACCCTCACATGCACATACACACACACCATACACACATATGTACAAAAAGAAATAAAGCAAAAACTGAAATACCCTCCAAGTGTTTTTTTCTCTTCTGGGCCCAGAAAATTGGAATGTAACTCAAAACAGGAAGTGACAGAAACTCCATGTTTACTGATGACTTGAATTATTATTTGGTTAATTCCTCACTTCTACCTAATGGGATGATACTAGGAATGGCAGGGGCAAGGGTGGTGGTGTCCTGCTACATTAGATTGTGAAAACACGTGAAGGTTCTTCTTCATATGGAACATCAGGAGTTTGTCAGAGGAATATTAGATCAGACCTTTGTTTTTAAGACACGCCTGAAGCTGAAGACTTCTATTGCTTTTCTCTAACTGAGACTTAAAGACATGTTTGGTTTTAAAAGTGAAAAATTTGTGATATTCCTATAACTACTAAACAGGTGGATAGAAGAAACATATTTTCTAAAGCACAAATCCACTCATGTCACTCTCTTACTCTCAGTTCTTCAGTGGTTTTTCTGGACTTCTAGCATAAAGTCCAGCAAGGATCAGTGTATTCATGGTCTATAAGGCTTTTCATGCTCTGTTCCTCTCACCTGCCTGATATTTCCTCTCCCTTACAACCTGCTGTTCAATTCGTTTCGGTCAATTAGAACTCTGTTATGTTTTTCATAAAGCACCAAGCATGCTGCTCTCCCAGGGCCTTGGCACCTCTGCTTTTTAGGCAGAGAACACTTCACTGATATGTAAGTTGGGACACAGTCTCGATTAAAATTCCCTATTTTCTGGTGAAGTTAGCTTGTGTCAAGTTGACATAAAACTAGCCTTTACAAAGATCAAAATAGAATAAAATGTATATTTTTAGACTTCATTTTTTTTTATTAACTTGAGTATTTCTTATGTACATTTCGAGTGTTATTCCCTTTCCCGGTTTCCGGGCAAACATCCCCTTCCCTCCCCCCCTTCCTTATGGGTGTTCCCCTCCCCACCCTCCCCCCATTGCCGCCCTCCCCCCGACAGTCTAGTTCACTGGGGTTCAGTCTTAGCAGGACCCAGGGCTTCCCTTACACTGGTGATCTTACTAGGATATTCATTGCTACCTATGAGGTCAGAGTCCAGGGTCAGTCCATGTATAGTCTTTGGTAGTGGCTTAGTCCCTGGAAGCTCTGGTTGCTTGGCATTGTTGTACATATGGGGTCTCAAGCCCTTCAAGCTCTTCAGTTCTTTCTCTGATTCCTTCAACGGGGTCCCGTTCTCAGTTCAGTGGTTTGCTGCTGGCATTCGCCTCTGTATTTGCTGTATTCTGGCTGTGTCTCTCAGGATCGATCTACATCCGGCTCCTGTCGGTCTGCACTTTTTGCTTCATCCATCTTGTCTAATTGGGTGGCTGTATATGTATGGGTCACATGTGGGGCAGGCTCTGAATGGGTGTTCCTTCAGTCTCTGTTTTAATCTTTGCCTCTCTCTTCCCTGCCAAGGGTATTCTTGTTCCCTTTTAAAGAAGGAGTGAAGCCTTCACATTTTGATCATCCGTCTTGAGTTTCATTTGTTCTAGGCATCTAGGGTAATTCAAGCATTTGGGCTAATAGCCACTTATCAGTGAGTGCATACCATGTATGTCTTTCTGTGATTGGGTTAGCTCACTCAGGATGATATTTTCCAGTTCAACCATTTGCCTACAAATTTCATAAACTTCGTTGTTTTTGATAGCTGAGTAATATTCCATTGTGTAGATGTACCACATTTTCTGTATCCATTCCTCTGTTGAAGGGCATCTGGGTTCTTTCCAGCTTCTGGCTATTATAAATAAGGCCATGCGATGAACATAGTGGAGCATGTGTCTTTTTTATATGTTGGGGCCTCTTTTGGGTATATGCCCAAGAGAGGTATAGCTGGATCCTCAGGCAGTTCAATGTCAATTTTCTGAGGAACCTCCAGACTGATTTCCAGAATGGTTGTACCAGTCTGCAACCCCACCAACAATGGAGGAGTGTTCCTCTTTCTCCGAGATCCTGCCAGCATTTGCTGTCACCTGAGTTTTTGATCTTAGCCATTCTCACTGGTGTGAGGTGAAATCTCAGGTTGTTTTGATTTGCATTTCCCTGATGACTAAAGATGTTGAACATTTCTTTAGGTGTTTCTCAGCCATTCGGCATTCCTCAGCTGTGAATTCTTTGTTTAGCTCTGAACCCCATTTTTAATAGGGTTATTTGTTTCCCTGCGGTCTAACTTCTTGAGTTCTTTGTATATTTTGGATATCAGGCCTCTATCTGTTGTAGGATTGGTAAAGATCTTTTCCCAATCTGTTGGTTGCCGTTTTGTCCTAACCACAGTGTCCTTTGCCTTACAGAAGCTTTGTAGTTTTATGAGATCCCATTTGTCGATTCTTGATCTTAGAGCATAAGCCATTGGTGTTTTGTTCAGGAAATTTTTTCCAGTGCCCATGTGTTCCAGATGCTTCCTAGTTTTCTTCTATTAGTTTGAGTGTGTCTGGTTTGATGTGGAGGTCCTTGATCCACTTGGACTTAAGCTTTGTACAGGGTGATAAGCATGGATCGATCTGCATTCTTCTACATGTTGACCTCCAGTTGAACCAGCACCATTTGCTGAAAATGCTATCTTTTTTTTTCCATTGGATGGATTTGGCTCCTTTGTCAAAAATCAAGTGACCATAGGTGTGTGGGTTCATTTCTGGGTCTTCAATTCTATTCCATTGGTCTATCTGTCTGTCTCTGTACCAATACCATGCAGTTTTTATCACTATTGCTCTGTAATACTGCTTGAGTTCAGGGATAGTGATTCCCCTGAAGTCCTTTTATTGTTGAGGATAGTTTAGCTATCCTGGGTTTTTTTGTTATTCAGATGAATTTGCAAATTGTTCTGTCTAACTCTTTGAAGAATTGGATTGTTATTTTGATGGGGATTGCATTGAATCTGTAGATCGCTTTTTGGTAGAATGGCCATTTTACTATATTAATCCTGCCAATCCATGAGCATGGGAGATCTTTCCACCTTCTGAGGTCTTCTTCAATTTCTTTCTTCAGAGTCTTGAAGTTCTTGTTGTACAAATCTTTTACTTGCTTGGTTAAAGTCACACGAGGTACTTTATATTATTTGGGTCTATTATGAAGGGTGTCGTTTCCCTAATTTCTTTCTCGGCTTGTTTCTCTTTTGTAGAGGAAGGCTACTGATTTATTTGAGTTAATTTTATACCCAGCCACTTTGCTGAAGTTGTTTATCAGCTTTAGTAGTTCTCTGGTGGAACTTTTGGGATCACTTAAATATACTATCATATCATCTGCAAATAGTGATATTTTGACTTCTTCTTTCCCAATCTGTATACCCTTGATCTCCTTTGGTTGTCTGATTGCACTGGCTAGAACTTCAAGAACTATACTGAATAAGTAGGGAGAGAGTGGGCAGCCTTTAGACTTCATTTTCAAAATGCCAACATAAAGATCATATAAGTGCTTAAAAATGACAAAGACCAAAAATATACAATTATAGTAATGAGGAAGAAACTATAGGATCACATAATCATACATGCAAATAGATAAAATTATTCACTGTTTACTAAATATAAACATATGGTAACTAATTTTAAATTCAAATAGGGGATTCTCTAACAATAGTAGTACATATATATCATATATCATATACCATATAGCATATATCATATGATAGAATTCTGTTTACAACAACACTCAACTCTATATTCTTTCCCAGATTTTTCTGTTTTCCTATACTTGTCATTGCCACATATGTGTTTTTATGTGTGTCAAATTCTCATTGTTCATTGCCTCTCCTCACATTTGACCTGAGTAATTCTGGAAGTTCATTAGTCAGATGCAGATTCTCTAGTTATTAGACCTGTTAGCCTAGCACAGGGTGGGCTTATAGTGAATAGCTTATTAAACCAGTGACATAAGTTCCTCGTGTTCTCATGGAGTTTTAAAAGTCTGTTCTCTTTCCTGCCCAGTCCGACAATACCTCTTTAAATCCTTGGTTTTGAAGACTATTTTCAAAATGAGGCAGGAAAACGAAACAGGAATAAATTTCTTCAATTTCCAAAGAAAGTATTTTACTTTTCCTTCTCACAAATAATGTGAGAGCAGTTTTGCATATAGACTAAAACAAGTGACTCCCAGTCCCAAGTTAGAAATTTTTAGGTTAAACAGGAGAAGAAATCCCATTAAATGTGAAATTAGCATTGTAAGGATCATTTCTTTCCAGATAAAAATAGAACTACTATTAAAGAAAGCATACTCCTAATAAGAATTCCACCAACAGAGCCTTCAAAAAGGATTCAAGGAAGCTACTCCATATCACTTCAATATAAATAACCATTAATTTCCGCCGTTCAGCATTCTAATGAGTTGTATTAAGATTCCCCTTCACGAAATGATATCACTTAACTTTCTGAAAGAAGGACATTACATGAAAACAGGCTCCCTTCCTCTTACATTATACCGTGTGAAATTTCTTTTCTTTCAGAACATTGAAAAATAAGTAACACAGGTAGACACCTCAAGGGGGATGATTTATAACCCAACTACACAAAGACCTCGAAAACAGTCTCAGTCCATTCCCAATGAAAGCTAGGATGGCAG
This sequence comes from Rattus rattus, assembly GCF_011064425.1. Classification (NCBI taxonomy): domain Eukaryota; kingdom Metazoa; phylum Chordata; class Mammalia; order Rodentia; family Muridae; genus Rattus; species Rattus rattus. The sequence goes on along the minus strand of NC_046154.1, from coordinate 184,385,440 downwards.
ATGCAGACTTTGTGAGCCTTGTCCACTATAGCGACTTTGCTCAGGTGGTACAGGTTGTGGCTTTGCTTAGGTGAGCAGGTGAATTCGGATGAAAGTAAGCAAGAGAAAGAGGGTGTTGAACAGATCCAAGGTGTGGGCATCAGAAAACCAAACCAAGACTAAACCAATGCTGGAGTTGAAATGAAGTCTGGCTTACAAAATGACTTGCCTATGCATGAAAACGTTTGCCCTGTGGAGAACAGTCAGTTTCTCCAAAGAACTGCGAAGGGACCAGTTGACTTTTGTTTTATGTCTGTTTGGGCTTTTATTTTATTTTGCTTTAGAAGGGGTATGCTAATTGTTATGATAACTTAGTGAGTAGTCACTTCTAAGGGACAAGTCATCAACTAGCATAGGGGCCTGGTGCTTCTCACTGTAATATCAGTTAAAAGTAAGGCGATACATCAGTTGATCTAAGACCCAGAACCTGCAAAATAATTCTACATTAAAAAGAAAGAGTCTGCGGTGGTAATGCTACATGCCTTTAATCCCAGTACTTGGGAGACAAAGACAGGCAAATCTCTGAGTTGGAGGACAGCCTGGTTTACAGAGCTAGTTCCAGGTCAGACAGGACAACATAAACAAACCAGTCTCAGACATAACTTTTTTGAAATTATACCTCACAAAATAATTTTAGAAACAAAGCATAATAATTGTACTCAACATTATTTGTTATGAAAATATAAATGCAATGTATAGAAGTAAACAAAAAATTAAAAGGACCCTAACTACTTGCATAAACTGTGCTTTTGCTATTGGAAATTTGGTAAGGAACTACTGAAAAGTACTTTAGATTATGAAGTAAATATAATAAAACGCTGGATATAACATCATTGAAAAAGTAATTGTAGTTCTGGGTAACATTGGCAAAGTTTATGAGATAAATTTTAAAATAAAAACCACTTATACCATCATGAAAAATAAAGTATACTCATGCAATAGTCAGCACTAAGATCTAGCCCTAATGAAAAGTATTAGTACAGTGGTAATGACGTGTAGAGTAGACTCAGTTACGATGACAAATTTGTCACTCTAATGAGGGAGGTAGTGCATGTGTGTGGATAAATTGTATTATTCTTTCTTCTCAACTTCGCTGCAAAACCCAAAATAATTCTTTAAAAAAATTCAATTTAAACATTCAAATTCATAAAGCAGTGTTCTTTGGAATAGCTATATGAAAGGTAGTATTTGATCATCCCCATCTCCAGTTTAAAACAATTAATTCTACTAGAGTATTCTTTGGGGAGACAGAAACATATGAAAATGGCTTTTAAACACGAATATGAAAAAGTGTTTTATAGGAGGAAATCCATTATAAAGGAAAGGCATAAGTTACAATAATAGCAAATGATTTCAACCAAACGCATATAGAAATTTTATGATGCAATATGAGCCTATCTAGATATGAAAATGAGATAAGAACTTGAGATACAATATATAATAAATAATAATGACATGTAAATCAAATGCAAATTTAAAACCATGTCAAGGACAGGAGAGATGACTCTAGTTAAGAATGCTTGCTGCTCTTGCAGATAATAGAATTTTGTTCTTAGCATCCACATGTTGTCTTACAACCATCTATAAATCCAGTGCCATGTTATCCAACATTCTCTTTTGCTCTCCAAAGACAATGTACATGTAAGTGCCATACTTACAAACATGCAGTCTACATTCATACCCAAAATAAAATTAAATTAAATGCTAAAAACCAAACAAAACAAACAAAAAAGAAAGAATAGAAAAGAAAGGAAGGAAGGAAGGAAGGAAGAAAGGAAGGAAGAAAGAAAGAAAGAAAGAAAGAAAGAAAGAAAGAAAGAAAGAAAGAAAGAAAGAAAGAACAGAGGTGGCTCAGTAGTTAAGAGCACTGACTGCTCTTCTGACCACTCTTCCTGAGGTTCTGAGTTCAATTCCCAGCAACCACATGGTGTCTCACAACCATCTGTAATGGGATCTTCTGGTATGTCTGAAAAGAGCAACAGTGTACTCACCTACCCTTATAGAAGAAGGGGAGGGGGGTTGGGATAGGTGACTTATGTCTGGGAAACTAGAAAAGGGAATAACATTTGAAATGTAAATTTAAAAAATCCAAGAAAAAATTTAGAAACAGAAATGTAAGAAAAAATAATCCAATAAAATAAAAATAGAAAAGGAAAGGAAAAGATCAAGCCATTCAATATTCCACCATGAAGCATGCTTTCAGTACTAGCTAAGGACATATTGATAGTTGATAGCTTCTCAAATAGTTGGTTTTCTTTAAAGGTGTGACCCTTGGTAAGTCAACCACGCTTGAGTGGATGACCTCATACTGAAGGGTACATGGGCAACACAAATTGCATTAAGTTAGGAGAGGATGGAGGTGGTATTGAATCTGGAATGACTGAAGAGAGGAGTGAGGGATGAATATGATTGAATATGATTGGATGTATGTATGAAATTCTAAAAGACATAAAAATAATTTGTTAAGGAATTTAACAAATTTAAAAAATTTTTTAAGGAAAAGAACTGTCAAGTGCTAATTCATAAGTGAAGCATCAGTACAACTGATACACTACAGACTACCACATTTTGAAAAAAATCATAATTCAATAGAAACTCTCCCACCCTACTAGTCTAAGTGAATTTGATTTAAAAATATTGAAAATTTGCTGGGCAATGATTCAGCACTTAAGTTTATCATAGACATAGTTTATGAAGCTGGTTTTCTACTACTTAATTTCGTCCTAAGAAATTCATACATTGGTGCACAGAGTGATATATGAATGTATGTGCAGAATATTTCTAAGAGCTCAAATGAGTAAAGCAAATGTTCACCAACAGTAAAATGGCTAAATACACCTTGGTAAGTTTATCAAATGGAATACCAGAGAGTAATATAAATAAGTCATCAGAAGAAATCTATTAGCACTGTTTTAAAATAAGTAAGACACCAAGATCAAAAGCAGCTTGGAAGGAAAGGATTCATTTCAGCTAACAATTCTCATCTGACTCTTTGTCACTGAGGGAAGTCAAGGCAGGAGCTCAATGCAGGAACCTGTAGGTGGGAAGTAAAGGAGAAGCCATGGAAGAATACTGCTTACTGGATTGTTTCTCATTGCTTGCTCAGCCTGCTTTTCTCTACATCCCAGGGATACCTGCACATGGGTGCCATTTCCCACAGTTGACTGGGCCCTCCCATATAAATAATGAATCATAAATATTCCCTACAGGTATGCCTACAGTGTACATGATGAAGTTTCTCAGTTGAGGTTCCTATTCTCGAATAACTCTAGCTCAAATTAACTTGACAAAAATTAAATTTAAATTAAAAGACATGATCAGGAGAAAAAATTAAAGCGATTTATTACACAAAGCACCTGAAGACAAATTGCATCGTAGTGTATGTAGACAGTTATTAAACATGAAAGGGCGCTAGAGGGGCTTCTGATATTCTGATAATATTTCATTACTTGATTTGGGAAACAGGAGCAACAAACATTTTATTTGTATCTTTCTGTCCTGAGTTGGTTTTGGAAAATGTTAATTTAACAATGATACCATAACTCAAGAAGACATTTTGTTTAAGTATTGAGGGATTATGTGGACAAGACTAGAAGGAGAGATGACTGAAACTGGTGGGTATTTGGGGAGCTATGTAGAAACCTACTACATTGAAAATGTCCTGGAATCTGCAAGAGTGACCTTAACAAAGTCTAATAATGATATACATGGAGCCCAAACTGTCCATCTTCTATTACCAGCCATAGCACTTAGCAGTGGGACAGGGACAAGAACCCAGCCACAAAACTTTGACCTACAATCTGTCCTTCCTGCAGGTCATACTAAGGAATTGGTAGTATATTTGTGGACTTGGTAAACATATGACTGGTCCAACCTGAAGCCCATGCCACAAGAAGGAGTACAGCTTTGACATTGTCTTGATGACCAGGAATAAGAGGCAGGACATCCCAGAGACTCAGGATAGAAATAAAGATAACTGGTGCCAAAAATGAAAAAAAAAGTCAATGAAATGATTCCTAATGATATTCATCTATACTTGTAGATAAGTGCCTAACCCAGTTATCGTCAGAGAGGAATCATCCAGCAATCAATCAGAACAGATACAAAGACCCACAAGCAATCACGAATGGGAACCAGGGGAACCTCTCAAAAGAGGGAGAAGGATTTTAGGAGTCAAAGGAGTCAAAGACACTATGAAAACACGAACTATATGAGCAACAGAATCTACTAAACAGGGATCATAGGGGCTCACAGAGATTGAAGCACAAACAGGAATGCTGTACAGGTCTGTGCTAGGTCCTCTGTGCATTCATCATAATTATGTAGCTTTATAGAACTTGATGTTTTGTGGAACAGTGATAGTGGAGGGTGTCTGTCTCTTTTGGCTATGCTTGGGAACCCTTTTTCTCCTACTGGCTGGCCTCATCCAGGCATAATAATGAAGGTTTGTGCCCATAATTATTATATCTTGTTAATTCATTTGTGGTAGCTATTCCTAAAAGCACTAGTTTTTATTGTTGTTGTTGTTGTTGTTGTTGTTGTTGTTGTTGCTTTGCAAGGGAATCATAGGAGGAGTTGATATGGGAGAGAGGGGACATAGTAGAAGAAGGGACTGGTAAGAGTGAGTGGTGGAAAAGAAAACTGCAGTTAGGATGTTTTGTATGAGAAATTAAAGTTAAAAAAAACACAAAAAATAAGATAGGTAAAATAGTAAATCCATGGATATATAAAAAAAGTTTTAAAATGTTGTCAGAGATATACTAATATTAATGTTTTATTGATACATGCATATATACACAAACATACACATAGTAAGAAAAAGAACTTCCTACTAAAACGTGTTGGAAGCAGCCAAAAGCATATTCAAGTAAAAATGTATACAGATGCAATTGTTATTAGATGAAAGTTTGAATCTAAGCAGATCAGTATGGAATTCGAAAAACTGAAATAAAATAGAAACTCCAAAACTAATCAATATGCATAAAGTCTAAAACTAATAAAGCAAAATAGCCATTAATTTTTTCAAAGTTGGACAAAAACATTTCAGCATTCACATAGAATAGTAAATGATGACAATGGACAACAAATAATTGGATAGAAAGAGTAAAGGACTATCAAGTTGAGAAGTTGTTCAGATGATTCTAACATCTTACAAGATAGTAAATATAATTATACTGGAATTCTGGAGTTTAAGGAGGGGGTCTATGTATATGTTCAAGACCAGTCTAGATTTATTAGTGAGACTCTGGTGTATGTAAAAAGTCAAACTATAGAGTTGAGACTGGTAGGTTAACAAACCTGCACTCTACAAACAGATCATTTTAAATTCAAGGCCCCGTCCAAAAATAAAACCATGAGATTATTAAGATAAATCAGGTTCTGTTAATAAAATAAAGCAGTCAAATCAAACAGCTCTTTAGAGCCCATCACAGGGCATCCTTCCCCGAGATCAATGAGACAGAAATATTTACTTTCTGCTACAGCAGAACTGGGTTGTGTTTTCTCTCTGAAGCTCAAATTATGGCATTTGAAAGGTAAACATTTTTTAAAAACCCAAATGCATTTTATTATTTTATAATTATTAAATTATAAAAATAAAATGGAAAATAAAAAATCAAATGGATTTTTAATTATAAAAAATAATAAAGTATTGAAAAGTAAGTCAAAATCTGCATTTAAACTAGGGTATCTGAAAAGCCCTATCAAAGACAGGAAATGATTTCTTTTTATAGCTTGACATCACAAAACTGAAAAGAAAAATGTGAGAAATTGTTGGATTAAAGCAAAGAGTCTCAGAGTCAGTCCTGAGAATATGGAGAATGAGCTACTGCTTTGCTCTAGGACCCTACTGTATACTGGAGAACTATAAGTAACATTCTTGGCCCCCACCACTAGACTCCATTTGATAGTTTTACCCTCTCTCCTATCAATAAGAAGATTACTTCCAAACATTACCATTATTAGATCTGTAGGCTTTTTTTGGTCAGAGGTTCCAAAACTGGACGAGATTGTTGATAACTTTTCACCCCCAATAGCTTGCATAGCATCTCCAGCACGACATCAAGGAAGATGCTTTCAGCTTGGTTCCAAGATGATTTCTTTGTGTCATCTATCCAAAATGCATGTTATCATCAGCCAAAGGGGTTCTTCTCATGTAGTTCTGTAAGGTAACTATGGAGGCTTGAATGAATGGTCCCAGGAGCTACGTTTGAATACTTGTACCCAGGTCCTGGGACTGATTGGGAAAGATTATGAACTATAGCCTGGGAGGAGATTTGTAACCAAAGTTTCAAAGATTCATGCCTTTCCCAATGTTCTACTACCCGTTTGGGGGCTGATATGTGAGTTCTCAGCTGCTGATCAACGCTATGTCTGCCTGCCACATTCCCTGCCATGATAGTAATGGAATTCTATTCCTTTGGGCTACCATCCCCAGATAAACACTTCTTTAAGTTGCCTTGATCATGTTGTTTTATCATAACAGTAGGAAAGTAAGTAATACATAAAACAAGAATAGTAGCATTAGCATTTATTGTTTTGGGAACTTCAGAGAGTTCCTTGACCAACAATTAATTGGGAGATATCCTACACCTAGCCCTTTCGTGCTGATTTAAGCAGTTCTATATGAAAAATACTGGTATGGGTATGGTAAACCATGGATTTTATCAGATCATATGTTAATTTAAATTTACTAACATTTTCTGATTTCCAGAATGAATCATGTTTTTCCCAAACTTTAGTTCTTTCATTTTAATTTTCTGTGCCATAACTCAAATTAATCAGGATTAAGTAACTTGTCTAGGAGCATATGTTTTATAAGCAGTACTACTGTGAGTTTCATTTCATTGTGCGCAGTTGTAATGTACAAGAGACAATATATCTTGGAAAGTTGGTGTGGTAGGTATATAGCTACTCTCTGGTATTTGTGAAGTTCATGCAGGAAGACCAAAAATGTCAGGAAAGCCTGAGCTATGCAGTGAATTTGAACCCAGCTTGAACTGTAAGAGATAAGTGCCAATTCACTCACAAAAGGCAAACCAATCACAATTACAATATATTTCCCCCATGGATATGATATGTTCTCAGAATGTTATATTTTAGGGCTTAAAAACAAAACAAGCAAAAACAAAGCTCCCAAAGTCAATCATTATGGCCAGCAAAGTCTACCTTCATACTTTCAGACTCAAAGAAAAAAAACAAAATGTCCCCAACATACACACAAAGTAACACAATTCATGACCTCTAATCCAAAATTGCCTAGCGTTCTTACAAGAATCATGCATTGAGAAAGGAAGATAAAAGCAACCACAAGAGCAGAAGAATGATAAATCAGAAAAGTAGAAGAACAATAAAAATTAAAAGATTCAATGGTAGACAAATAAGCAGAAGATAAAAACTATCACACTCCTTTATTGTTTCCCCCCCTTGGTGTTTAACCATTTTTTTAATTTTTTATTCGATATATTTCTTTGTTTACATTTTTTTATTAACTTGAGTATTTCTTATTTACATTTCGAATGTTATTCCCTTTCCCAGTTTCTGGGCAAACATCCCCCTAATCCCTCCCCCTCTCCTTCTTTATGGGTGTTCCCTTCCCCACCCTCCCCCCATTGCCGCCCTCCCCCCAACAATCACGTTCACTGGGGGTTCAGTCTTAACAGGACCAAGGGCTTCCCCTTCCACTGGTATCACACTCCTTTAAATAATAACCATGAATGGAAATGGCCTTAAATGTCAAGTTAAATTATTCAGAGTGGATGCTCAAATTCCACACTTTGGAAAAAAATGCCCATTGAGAAAGCCACACAGGCACACACTAAGTCAAAGCATTTGCTGTGTTCTTAGTAGGTCAGATATTAGTTATCTATGTGAATACTGTGCACGTTCCCATGAACTACAAAGTTCAGTGAAACAGGAACCTGAGCTGTTTTATAGACTAATATATTTTTGTTCCCTTGCTCCAAGGAATATATTTATTACATGTGGCTGGAGATGAAACATTTGTTCATGGGTATTATATTTTCTTCCTTACAAAGAAACTCATAACATCACTTATGTAACATGTCTCATAAAACAATATAAAATTTAATAATGTTAAGCAAGTTTGAATATACCTTTTAGTCAAAGTCAAAATTATTCACGAATAATTGGATTAGAATTCATCTTATTATTCATATAACAATAGAATTTAGAAAAGTGAGTTCTCCTGGAGTTGAGTATTTATAAATATACAATTTACCAGCAATGGATCTTCCATATTTTATTTAGCCTGTATAAGGTTAAATTTTTACATTTCCTTAAAAAGTCAAACAGGCAAACAAACAAAACGTAAAACCAGTAGCTATTATGGCAGTGTTGTTTGTAAGACCAAATTATACAAATAGAATTGAAGATAGTGTTTAGTGTAGGTAGGATCAGAACAAATGTTGTACATTGCATATTCTGAAAATAAGGCCTAGCCATGTTAAAATAGAGCATTTTGACTTCTACCTACCTTTAATCACTAGTGTTACCACTGACAAACTATCACAATTATAACCAAGTGGTGCAGTTTGGGGAAGGAAAATTAAATTCTAAGGAATTTTGAAATTGCATTTTCATAGTCTCTCATTTAGGCTCTTTTACTGATGCACTATCATTTATTAGTAGAAACTTTGAAACTGCCAATGATTTCATTTACCTAGAAAAGAGAGATAATAATAAGGAATCTGGTTCCAAACACTTCGATAAACAATGCAGTATTATGCATATGCATGCTAATGTATAAAGAAATGAACAAATATGGCACACTTTCTCTGATATAAATTTGAGGTCATTAAATTAAAGGGAGAACTATTTGAGAAAAAGGGGATCATAAAATGGAAGAAAATGGGGACAAGGATGTATAATAGGGATCCAATATGAGCCAAGGACACAATTCAGGAAATGGTTAGAATAAATTCCTTAAGTTTTTTTCTTTCCCACAGTTTGCATACTTCTCAAAATGCATAGTTAAATGCCTACAGGTACTGCTCTCACAAGCATTTCATTTGTGGCTGCTGTGTCACATGTGCATCAGTAGGTGGCAGAGAAGAGAGAAGATATGTCTAACCTCAATGTTCTGACCTATGAATACCTACATGTTGAGTAGTCTAACATTTCTAAATAAAAGCAAGCCTGAGATGACCACCAGTCCAGTCCAGAACCACACGGACCCAAAGGGTCTTCCAGGATGAGGAGCGAGCCAGAGATTAGAAGAGGCCTGCCTGGGACTGTAGGGCACAAAGTGGGGATGAATCTAAGACAGATAACATTTGCATGGGGCCACTCCGACAGGCAGGGTGAGCAGCAAGTCTAAGGCAACCACCAGACCACCAGACTGGCACCATGACACATGGATAGGAAGCTAACTTGAGATGACTAACAATCCAGAACCAGGCAGGGCTGCTGGGTCGGGAGTGGGGTGGACCATGCCCAAGATGACCCCTGCCCAGTGCTGGAATGCAAGAGCATGGCACAACACTCCCGAGACCGCTCCTGAGACACACAGACACCCCTGAGCATCTCTACGAGGAGTTTGTAGTGGAAAAATGGAAGAGAAAGAGAAACAGAAGGATGTGAGCGCAGTGAAAAGCAACAAAGCTGGAGACTCGGAGGTAGTGATAGCCTGGTGTGAGTTACTGGTGAAGCCACCTACGATCATGGTGGGACCTTGGCCTCTACTGCCCTCGGGAGCATGAGAGCAGGAGAACCTGCAGGCTGACCAGTTCAAATTCCTTTCAGGCCCAGATCTTGGGCTTTCAATTGGCCCTCCCAATAGTTAATTCATTGATTAGCAGCTGGAGTGCATGAAGGGGCCATTCTTACAGAGCCAAAACTACAGAATCTCCATGATTCAGAGAAACAACAGGATATCTGAAAGGAGTCCCAGTGAGACTCCAGTATTGATAGATTAGCAGAAGCCAAAGGTCTCCTACCAGACCAACAAATCCTTGCACTGAACATTTGCAAGCAAAGAAGTATGGACATAGGGCTTCATGTGCGACACACTGTGACATACTACCCCTTCTATAATTAGATGTTTTCTCTGTTAGAGGGAAGGGAAGATGAGTTGGATGCATGATGTGAGAATCACAAAGAACCATTAAAAAGTTATTTTTTTAAACCTGTATTAATAAGCTCAGACAACCCTAGAGGAGAGACATTCATTCAAACTACAGAATCATCAAAACCAATTAAATCTAACGTGAAGTCATGAACTTCTGGAATTCTTTGTCTGCAGAAACAGTAGATCACAGTTAGATAATTTGTAACTAGAAAAA